>NC_061115.1:133407059-133521994 GCF_002878395.1 Capsicum annuum
GGGGGGGGGGGGGGGGGGGGGGGGGGGGGGGGGCTTATACACTATTGTTGTTGACTTATGATATCTGATATAGTGTGTTGCCCGTGTGGGGGCTTTATTTGACATCATTGGCCTTATTTATACATTCAGATGCCTTCATTCAAGATATAATGCCCGCGGGAGGCTTATTTTGCTAATGTAGGCCTTATTTGAGCATTAGTTTCCTTTATCATGATAGAAATTGTCACGACCCAAGACTACCCCTTGTTGTAATATGGTGCTTAAGGACACAAGTGACCACAAACTAACCTATGATGTTAAAACCCTGGGAGTTGCACCACATAGTGAGGGACCAGGTCTCTCAAAGTCTATCACAGGCAAATCATAGTAAAATAACCAGGAATCAAAAGACAGTGACACAAGATTTTAACGTGGAAGCCTCTTGCTCAAGGAAGGAAAAACCATCGGCTTTCCCTCACTAGCACCAAAGAAATTCACTATAATTAATCTATTGATTACAGACTCAATTTCAGCCTAACTCTAAGCTCTTTTTTCTTATAATAACTCTACTACAAGCTCATCTTGACAACTTTGCCAAAGACCCTCTACACTAATTAACTCTAATCAGTATCAAACTTAGGCAACTCTACCTAAGCACTCTCTAATAAAAGGGAAAAGTTCATTAATCTTATAACATGATTAATTCATTTACAAATTAAGACTCACTCAAGAAAAATATCTATTTAAGCATACACATACAACTAAGAACTTGAACAATATTAAAATAAAGTTTTTGCTGCCTCTCTTCACTCTTTATATTTGTGCAAAAACCATTTGATAAACAAGTTTTTTTTTTATTTTATCGATCAGTGATGATTAGGGATAAAATATGATTGGACCAGGTGTCCTCAGTGGTACCAGATGAACCTGCAAAGTTTGTCACATAAGAGGATAAAACTGTGCAGACACGCATGCCAGCTGTACTGTACTCATGAACATCCAGGGACCTGGTCTCTCAAAGTTAGCTGCTCATCATCAAAACTACATATGGTAATTTTCCTATTTTTCATGATGACAAAGCAACCACAAAGTTTTGAGCATAAATGTACATTCATTATATTTAATCAGTGTGATTACCACTTTGAAGATAAATTTTCCCCCTATCATCATGCTTCCACCATCTTTCAATATAGGGATCCGGTCCTTTGTTGTCATTTACAACAAGCTTCAATTTCTTCCTCATGCCATCAAGCACCCTTTATTCATCTATTCAGCACATCACTTACTTCCACCTATCAGCATACACTACACATGAGTGCACACATACCTGAGCTTTATATATGAAGTCAGTATTCCCCCTTTCGGCATTATTGAAAAGGATCAACACTAAACCAAGAGTAAAGATAAGTACATACTAATTAACTTATGGCCACTAGGGCAACACTAACATGAACAAGAACTTAAAATAAAGGAGACAAATAAAGTCCATAGACAAAATTTATGCATTCATAAAATAGAAGTCGATACCAGTACAATCATACCAAAATAAACACATAAAATAACTGTCGTCAAAGGCTAATACAAGAACCAAAGTATGATACTAACATAGGATTAATTAGAGGATAGCGATAATAAGGCTTAGACGGAAGGAGGTTTGGGGGAAGAGGTCTTAAGAAACATCTCCATACTTTCATTTTCAGCATTGTGGGTATACAACAACTATTTGGTGATAACCTTTAATTCAGCATTCAGTTCTGCTACTTTTTCCTGGAGTTTTTCATTTTCAGCTGCAAGTTCATCAGTGGAACCTTGTCCCTTAGAGGACAACTTCTGATTTTACAACTTCAGGTGCACTATTTCAACAACTTTGGCAGCTAACTTAATCCTTAACTACTCTATTTCCATTACCAAATTTTCTTGAATGGCTAGCAACTCAGACACTTGAGACACAGATCCAGCTTTGCCCTCTGTGCATTCCTTCTCCATAAAAGTCGTCTGGCTGATCATCTGCTTGGCTGTTCCAGGTGTTCCCTTAGTTTCGTACACACCATAGTATTTAAACACCTTGTTCAGGAGATATCCATATGGCATTCCATGTCTTCCTTTCTTTCCATAAATCACTTTATGCATATGCTCTATCATTAGAGCTAGAAGACTTATCAATCCAAACTTTCTTAAGGATTCAATAAAAAACAAGTCAATACTGGAGGCAATTATTCCTTTTTTAGACCTTGGCAACATGACCTTATTGATGAACTCAAATACTAGCTGATACTCACTTTTCAGAAACTTATATTTCACTGTAGTTATTGAGGTCCCTCCTACCTTAGATGCCTCAATCATGAATTTAGTGGTAGGCTGTTGATTTACTACAGTTTTTACCCCCACGACAGGTACATCCAGAATTCTTCCTAGTATTTCTTCATCTAGCTTAAGAACCTTTCTCTACACTTGTGCAGTCAAACTCAAACCATTATTTGATAATTCCATGGAGTAGTAGAATTCTTTCACCTCACCTTCAAAGGCAATAAGAGTTGGTCCTTCTAGTAGGTACAACCAACCCTAATGCCTCACATACTCTACTAGTTCTACTATCCCTTGTTTTTCATAAATTTTTGGATCAAATAGTCTCCCAGACAAAACCTTTTGTGTTCTCTGGTTCCAATCCTCTTTTTTCTTGACACGTCTTTCTTTTCCTCATTCTTTTTCTTTCTTTTGGGCTCACTACTTGGATCTCCGTCTTCATCAATTTTTCTCTTCTTCGGAACAGGTCCCTAAGAACATTTTATTTTCTTGATAGCTATATATTTTGTCTCATTACAGTAGAGCTACCAGTCTTTGACTTTGAGGACCTGGTTCTCTCATTTTTTATACTCTCCCTTAGCTTCTTCACAGGTTATCTCAGAGGTACTTCATCCTTATTTTTCTCCTCCTCATAATTTACTTTCTCATTGGGAATGTTCAACCTAATTTTGTAGAGTGTTGTCTACCTTAGAACTTTTAGTTGGGTTTGAGAAGGTAGAATCATCCGCCATTTAATTCTGAGGGTGAAAGTGATAAAATAGGACCAGTTGGGTTGGAGAGAAAAGTCGATTTTGGATAATAAATTAAAATTATTTAAGGAATATGAGTGAAGATCTAATATGGTGATTTAGAGAGGTGTCAGTTTTTAAAAAAAGGTTACTTTTAAAATAACATGTCTGAACTTACAAAGTGATACCCTTAATTTTGTAAAATGGATCTGCGTGGTTTTGCAGTGAAGAAAAAATACACAAGGCCTATTTAGATAATATTTTATGATTATTATTAAAGCATCTTGTATAGGTACTAATCTGAGAGATGGGACTAGGTCCCTCTCTTTTTGACTGAATTTTGTGCTTGTGTTTGCTTCAATTATTCTCCTTCTAAGCTGTTCTCTATAATGTATACCTACAACGGTGTAGAGCTGAGTTAGATTAACATGCACCTACATTATCATAGATACCTGTCTCCTGAATATAGCCAAATTCTGGAAGAGACATTGATTCACATATTAGGTTAGGTTGTCTTGATCAATCCATGCTCTAGCCTCTGCACACCCCTTTTATCTCAGAACTTGTTCTCAAGTAAGATTTAAGGATCAGGTCCCTGACTTGACTTTACTTACCTTGTCGAATTTTTTTTCTGAGATGAGTCTTCTAAGGAAAGGTCCCTTGAAATCAATTATTTCAAAATATGTCACCTCCACCTTGGAGTGCCTTGAGAGAGAGAACACAATCAGATTTTCTAAAATTAAGCATTGAAAATTCAATTTTAATGAACATTCCTAACTGTACTACTCTTTCTTCAACTTGGAACCATGATCAATTGTTTGGTTTAGGAACCCGCTTGAGTTTGAGTTTCCAGTAAGAAGACAATGGTGTGATCAAAACCATCTTAGCCCATTTTGGTAGAGAATTATTCTTTATTTTATTCAAATAATTGAACCTATTTGGCTATATATTCTTCTACTAAACATATTTGAATTTGTTCATTCCAGCACTTATCCAGCTTTGACAATTCCCCTTAGTTTGCCTATCTTTCCTATAATGAGTGCACAAGAGTTTGTGCCCTTTACCTCTGTCATCATGAAAAGCATTTTCTTTAGACTTAATAGATTAGAATTATCCTTGATAGCCCAGTCTTTTGTCATCATTAACATCTTGAATAATCAGATTAGATAGGATCTATGAAGAAACAGTCTATTAAAAAGATTTGTTCAACTCTTTTCTTAAGTAGACCAGGTCCCTCTCTAACTCTTCATTACTATGAAGTGCAGACAGAAGGTACTTTTGAGAATCCCTCATGCTTTTCTTAAGATTAATTTAAATCCTTAAATCTTCTTTCTTTCCTTTACTATCTACATCGTTTACTTTCTTTAGTTGACTCATACAATTCAGATTTTTAAAATTCAATTTAGTGACCATTTCTTAGTTCCAGATATCTCAAGAGTTATGGCAATCAATTCATGTTCTTGATTTTCTATTTTCTCCTCTAAATTATTTTTCTAAGCAGTAAGTTCACATACAGAGTCAATCACGACATTAGCAAGCCTTTTTATCTTTCTAGCAGTGTAATTATCTAAATTCTCCTTAATAACAGAAAGAGTTACCTTCTTTTCTTTTTCATCTTATGTGTTTGCGATGAATGCAAACAAGGAATCATAGATAACTGGATTATCTTCCACTACTAGCATAGAAACATCTCCAGTCTTCTCATCTTCATCAGATTCACTGGAAGAATCTTCCATGCTGCCAGTGATTACTTTACAACATACTCAATTGTTGTCTTTCTTCTTAAATTTTTAGGGACTCGATCCCTGTTCTTTTTCTTGACACCTCCAGTCTTGAGATGCCACTGGTAATCCAATTTGTGCTATGGAAAGTCCTTAGTGAAATTCTCAGGACTTCCATATTTATGACATACTTCAACCTTTCTTGTTGCTTCCTCCTTTTTTGAATTGACAACCACTCCTCATAGCCTTGACAATTATCTTTGATAAATAGACAACATCAGTGTCTTCTTCTACTGAATCAAGTTTTGAAACTTTTAATGATAAGGATTTTTCCCTTTGTTGGTTCATTCTTCTCCACCCTTTGTTGCTTTTTGAGCTCATGGGTTTTTATATTTCCAATCAGTTCATCCATAGTGAGTGTCTTTAGGTTCTTTTATTCAATTATGGTATCCATTTTACTTTCCCAGGACTTAGGAAGAACCCCAATAATCTTCCTCACTTGCTTGTATACTGGAATCCCTTCTCCTAAGAAACAAAGCTCATTAGTGATAGAAGTGAATCTTGTATGCATTTCTTGGTCTGTTTCTCCTTCTTTCATGGTGAAGGTTTCATATTGAGTAGTCAACATGCACTATAACAAATGTGATATTTAGCTACAAAATTATTAGGCACGACATAAAATTCGTCACTAATTACTTACTTTTTGTGAAAAAAATTTATATTTCGTGTTTAAATGTATGAACAACACATGTTTAGTGACAAAACATATGATTTCATAGCAAAGTTTTGTCTACTAATGTTTTCCACCAAAAAATAATTTGGCACCATTTATTAAGCACCATCAGCGATGAATATTAAGTTATCAATGACACATTAATTTGTCACTAATGATATATCCAATTTGTGACAAACTATTATTTTCCATAAATTAATTATAATTTTGTGGATGAAAAAATTTCATCACAAAAAATAAGTTGTTGCAATAGCGACAAATTAGAGTTCGTAGTTAAATGGTTTAAGCTTTTGGCACAAAATTTTATATTTAGTTGTGATGTTAGTTTTTGTCACTAATAATATAAACAGTTATTGACAATCATTTTATTGTCTCTAATCAATTTGTGACTTAGTGACAACATCATTTTCTCACAAAATAGCAATTTCACTCATTTATAATGGTCAATATTCTAATCCAAATAATATTTAGGACCTATTTGGCTATATATATATATTTTGAAATACGTTTTCACTTTATTCCGAAATACTTGTTTGACCATAAATAAATCAAATACAACTTGAAAACACCTCAAAAGGTGCTTTCACTTTTTTTTATTTCACTTTTTGCACTTTTAATTTTTTTTTTCATAAAATAACCCTATTTTCATAAATTTCTTAATCTTTTTAAATTTATTTTCATTTTAAACCTTTTTTATAAAAAAAAAATACACTTGAAATCTAAATATTAACTCCAAAATATTATGGTCAAACACAACTCCAACTTTATTTTCAACTTCAAAAATTTCAAAAGTGAATTTTGTTTTTAGTTTTAATGGCCAAACGCCTACCTTCAATACCTAAGTTCTAGTGCACTTAATTACTATAAGAGGAGTTACAAAAAGGGAAAAGGACAGAAATAACACCTAAAACTAAAATAATACCACAAAAATAGCACTCAAAATTAAATACTCCATTAATAGCCATAAACTAATTTCACTAGCTAACCTTCACTGTCATACGCTTAAACATAACCGAAAACGTCGTTAAAATAACTTTTCCTTTCTTCCTTTCCTTTTCATTCACAATTTTATTTCCATTCAAACTCTTAAACCTCCATTCCTTTACCTTTTTCGATACTTCAATTTATCTTTCTCATTCCACATATTTTGTATAAAATCTCCAAAAATCTGCATTCAATTAGCTTCCTATAATTTTTTCCATTGTAAATTTGCTCAAAATTAATACAAAATAATGGCATCAACTTCATTTTTAGTTTCAATAATGATAAAATATGGAGGTTAGTGGATATTTGTTGTTGAATTTAAGTGTATCAATGTGGTATAAAAGAGTATCAATTGGTTATAGGGACTACATGTGCATGCATAGAATCCCCTCTTCCTTTTTAAAAAAGTATATCAATATAGTATAAAAGTGTATTAATGTGATATAAAAGTGTATTAAATAGGTATGAAGACTGTATATGCATCCATATGTTCCCCTTCTTTCTTTTTAAAAAAGTGTATCAATATGATATAAAAGAGTATCAATTGGGTATAGAGACAGGTGCATGCACAGGTTCCCCTTCTCTCTTCAAAAAAAAGTGTATCAATTTGGTATAAAAGAGTATCAATTGACAAATTCTTTTTTTGCTCTTTCTCACTTTTTTCTTTTTTTGTTGTATTTAATATTTAGATTTTTATATTTTCGAAAAATATGATTACGTCGAGTACAAATCATGATAGTTAAATCATGTAGTTATTCCATTACTATATAATATTAAATTAATTTTTAGAGTTAGAAAAGTAAATAAACATTAAAATTTAAAAGTTAATACTCCCTCCATCTTATTTTATGTGACATACTTTGATTGAACGCAGAGTTTAAGAAATAAGTAAAGACTTGATGATATTTACTAAATTGTCCTTTATTAAAATATGTATTACTACTATTTTTAACTAAGTGAAATCCTTTAAGTGGGATCAATAAGGATAAAAGTGAAATTGTGTCTTTAAATAGTTACTAAATAAAGAAAAGTGACATTCTTTTTGAGACAGACCAAAAAGAAAATGACAACACAAAAAATGGGACTGAGAAAGTACTGAGTTGACCTCATTAGTGATTTAAATTCTTAACTAAAAAGTTTTAATTAATATTCACTTACTCATATTATGCATGACTAATACTAATATTATCAATTGGTCAGAATGGAGTTGCCCTTGAGTTACACTATTAAAAATATATGATTGCCAATAATATATATCTTTATTATGCAAAATACTCTTTTTTTATTGCTGGTAATTTTTTTTATTTTCTTGTTATTGTATTATAGTTTGATTAAATTTTTGTAAGATCTTTCAAACTTTTAAGTATACTAGTTTAATCGCACGTACCTTGTACGTATAATATTTGATTAACTAAAATTAAATTATTTTATCTATTCCTGAGATTTTTAATGAAGTGTTAAAAGTTCAAATCACTTTTCAAAGACCCTTCACACTTTAATATAATAATGTAGATAAAAACATATATTTTAGTGTAAACTCATATATATTTTACCACCAGAAGTTTCAAGTGATTGATGGATCATCACTTTTGCGCTTGTCATGTAGTACAACTTTCTCTTACTGTCAAAGGCTAAGAGAAACACATCAGTTTGAATAATATTTTTGGTACGATTATTTTTCTTTTTTTTTTCTATATTTAAAATATTTTCTTATTTTTAAAGTCAATTCTTTACAAAGTCATTGATTACATTCTTATTACGTACTTAAAATTTAAAAAATTTGGTACTTCTTCAATTTTTCTTATTTTAACGCTTTTATATTTATTTCTAAATTTTTTAAATCTTCTTGAAATCAAGTTTAGTTGATTTAGAATTCTTAAATTAATGAAAAAAATATTAGTTGTCATTAATTTTGATGACTTATTTTAAAATTTTGATACTGTTGACACTCAATTTTAACCTCCTAATGTTCTCTTAGGCTACTATTTTTATCAAAATTATTTAAATTTTAATATTAATATTTTTATTCATTATTTTGGAATCAAATAATTTTTGCCAAACAACATTCATGATTTAAAAAATGTACAAATTATTTCATCATTTTTACAATTTATTAATTCAAATATGATGTTTTACATAATTTTATTAATATTTATTAAATATTTTTCATAAATATGCATGCTCACATTTTGCAAATATATTGTCTATTATTGTCATTATTATTATTATTATTGTTGTTGTTGTTGTTGTTGTTATTATTATCGATAATTTTATAAAATAATTTTACGTAACATTAATTTTCACATGCGTAATTTATTTTAATATCAACATTATCATATTTAGTATAATAGCAGTCGACCTCATTTAAATTTTCTGCATATTTAAAATCTAACTAATTTTGTACTAAATTGATGTTAATTATAGTAAAAATTGACCTCAATTTGACTATAAATTAAAATTTATTTTTTAACACATTTTTAATCATATTTTATCTCAATCGTTGATAGATCAAGTCAGCCTTTATTTTCTTTTTAAACCAAAACAAAACCCTAATCTCTCATTCTTCATCCAAATAGCCGCAGCCCTCGTCATTCTCTCTCTACCTCTTTTCATCTCTCTAAAAAAAGTCACCACCACCGACGACTCTATTCCAGCCACCAGCACTATCGGAGCTGCCTCTTTCTCTCTTATCCTGCACCAACAACCGTAGCCCAGCCAACTCTAGTTGTTGTCCTATCATTTTGGCCGACGAAACCACCCTCATCGGCGGACGCCAACCATGGACGGTGAATATATAACCAACACCGTCACGTATCCACACTTTTCTTTCCCCCACCAGTGAGCTGCCTCCAAAACCACCACTGCCTTCAGCCGATAACACCATTCAACAATCGGTGAACCCCGTTGCTACCGACAGTGGACAACAACAGCCGCACCAGCAATCCGACGTGTCTACACCCTTACCTTCTCCTCCGGTGAACCCCATGCAACTGCATTTTAGATCAACAACAATCAATAACAGCCACTTCTGCTGGTGAAATAACCACCACAACAGCCTATGCCGGTTGCTACTTCTGTTTTCGAACAAATGCCATCGAAAACTTTCAAATACATGAAGGATTTACGGAATCCATCTCGAGTTTGTTTTCTCGTTTAAATTCTTATCTTAATGTCCTTATCTTTTTCCACCCTTTCACTTTCTTAGACTGATTCTTAGATTCAAAAGTGGTAATGCTTGATGCTGAATTTTGGTTTAGTTAGTGTAATTGCATAATTTTTATTCTGTTTTTGAATCTTAGCTGTGCTTTTACTTACAGTTTTAGATTAAGTTGTAGGTTGAGACTTGGTTATTATCCGTTTTTTCTAATCTGAATTGTTATAATTACGTGGATGTGAACTGTTTTCTCTTGGGTTGGTGTGGTGCAAAACTGTTTTCTTTTGGGTTGGTTGCTACAATGGTCCTAGGGATGAACTTACTAAGTACTTTGATTATTCTGTATATGGAAGAAATATCCAAAGAAGTGATACAGATGCATGATTACTATGTGCTTTTCTTTAATGTTTAGCTAGGCACATTATCCATTTTCTACATAGGTATATATTTTCAAAATCTTGAAGCTTAGAACTTCAGTCATTTTCTCTTTAGTGTATATCAAGTCATATGTTGATCTGATATCATATAACTCCTTAAAAGAGTTTAGGTCATTTATTCCAACGACATATTAACGGAATTTATCTTTAAAAAGAAAACTTTTTTCATCATTTCTCAGTATGAGACCTATTTAACTTACCACTTTAGAAATAAATTCTTTGAGATAAGAGCTTTTTAAGTGTATGGTACTATTATTTTCAATTAGAAGTGTTACCTTCTGCAGACCCCACAAAATTTACTTGGTTTATTCATATTGTTGATCATCTTTCATTTGATTGTCAAGATATCATGGTGTGGGCTTAGCAATTAGAAACTTATGGTTCACATTGCAGTGCTCCAACTACATGATTTTGGTAATGAATCCAAGATGCTTCCTCTACAGAGACAAGTATTTAGATGTCCTATAGCTGTGATAATGTCGTCTGATTGGTTATAGTTATCTAGTTATGTGCAGTAGCTTTCTTGCTTCTATTATATCTCAGTTGGTTGACAAGCAATTTTGATCTCAAAAGACTGCTTAATTTCCTTTATACTGGCAAATTCTCGACGTATATTGAACAACTATATGATAGAACATCTTATAGATAACAAGGTCAAGTATCTATGTGCTTTAGGTTTTTGACTCATTTGTTATATGTTGCTTTACAACTTGAATCTTCTTACTTCTTTTTATCCAAGGAAGTATCTTTGTAGTTCAGTTAAAATACATGAATCTTTCCAAGTAGTATAGCTACTTCAACTCCTGCATGATGGGAGCTATTATCTACGTTGCTCGGACTCTTTATTTTAGATGCCACATCCATATCGACACGACATGGGTATGATTATGTGATCCTTACCCAATGAGCATGACCAAAATTCACAGAGAAACTCAAGAGTGATCCAATGGTTTTTGTAATGAAAACAAAAGCTAATGGAAAATTAAATAAAATAGTATACCTTGTATATAGAAATCTCTGTCACTTCTGTCCTATTATCTCTTTTCAGAATTCTCCTCTTGGTCAATATTTCTCCTCAAGTTTTCCGTATAGTATCTCAAAATTGTTATTTAATTCTTTTTTAGCTGAATTTTCACAACCATATCTATAACTTTTTGAATCTTAAAATTTAGATCACGAAGGATCCGACCTCTAGATCTGCTCCCGCACCCGATTCTGAGTAACTTAGGCTATTACTATTCCACTTTGATAAATGTATTAACTTATCTTAAGGCTTTCACAATTTTTAAGATGCAATTGGAAAATACATTATTGATGTTACATCGATTGCAAGAAAGGCGAGCTAGTGTTTGTTTTTTCTTGTTTTTTTCTCTTAACATTGCAATTGACAAAGCATAAAATCAATGCAAGTAGTGGACGAGGTTATAAATATTTTTATGTGCTTTCTATAGGATCATCATTTCTCATTAACTTGTATATGAAATGAATACAAATTAGCTAGATTCAATGTTGCAACTTGCTTCTTATTACTCAGATCATTAATTTGTTTATTTAATTAGTATTAACCTATTATGTTGGTTACTACAATTGGTTCATTAATAAGGCACTCAAATGTAGAGAAGATTATTGATTCTGATGAATTTGTTACAAATTTTTGGTAATCGAGCAGATTATTCAGGAGTATGAACTATACAATATAATTTGTTCAGGTACACTTAATTCAAAATTTGATTATGACTTATTTTTACAATAATTTTGTTGCTCATGAAATACCAGTTATACATAAGTAGATGACTGAGAAGGGAGTTATACATAAGTAGATGACTGAGAAGGGAGATATATAAAATTCTGTTACATTAGAATTTGATGATGCTGTGATAATATGTTTAACTAATAACTTAGTAACTTTTGTTCTACTTCATGTGCATGAAAGTTGTGTGTTTCCCTTCTTTTTCATCTCTCTTATGTGAAAGAATATATGTGATAATGTCATTGTTAAAATTTATATTTTGATTAGTTTCTGGCACTTTGATCTCTAGAATTCATGTCACAAATTCTATATTATTGAAAATGTAATAAGTTATTTTTAAAAATGTCCTAATTCTAAAACAGAGTAGATATTTTATGAGTACAATATAATGATGTTTGTTTGTACTATATTCCGTGATTGATAAAGAGGATTTTGATTTTTGGGTTGTGCATATGTCTACCCTCTCTATGCATTGTTCAAGTATAAATATTGTTCTAAAAGAATTCTTGGCATAATATCAATTTTTCTAAGTGGAGTTTCTTTCAAGTAAGTCATATTCTATCTTAATATTCAAGTACTTAAATGTCCTTCTAGTCAGCAAGATAAGAATTGATAGTAACGATTATTAAATTTCCTTCATTAAATAGCCTTTTTAGCAGCTACATAAACTGATTCTAATCTTTGACAGTTACAAGAATTTCTATATTATTCAACTCTACATGTCTCATGAATTTCTTGTCAATATTCACTGTTCATTATAGGTGTTTTTTGTTGAATTTGATTGTTTTGATAATTCTAATTAATTTCTTTTTTACATTTTGGGGCTTTGCTATTTTTTCTTACAATGAAGGATACGATTTCAATAACAGGAAGTGAAGTTAGTCACAGATCTACTAAGAGGAGTTTGAAGGAAAGGGAATAGTTAGTCACAGACATTTTATGTTACTTTTATTGGATCATGTATATATATACAAAAATGTATTATAATGTGTATTTTGAATACTTTGTGTTTACTCTTTTGCAATGAAAATTTTCAATATGATTCTATTTACCAAAAGTGTATTTTTAATTATGTATTAATTTTGTATTTTTGATAATTGTAATTTTCCCTAATCATGACAATTTGTAGTGATAATTATTTTATCGGTAAAAGTAATAATCTTAGCCACAAGATAACATCTTTAGCTACAAAATAGTAAGTCATTTTACAAAAGCAAAGTTGTCACTAATTTATATATTTAGGGACGAAACACTTTTTGGTATATAAAAGACAACATTTATTAACGAAATTGTGTTTGTTGTGCTACAAATGCATATATTTTTACAGAATAGATCTTGTCACTAATTAATCTAAGTAATTATTGACAAGGTAATTTCGTCGGTATAAATAATCTTTCTAGTGACAAAATCGCATAATCAACTACATACAATTTATTTAGCGACAAAACACTAGATTGTCTCTATATACTTTTAGCGACCCACGCTTAGAGACGAACGACTGACAAAATTTTTTTTGTCATAAAAGACATTTCGTGACAAAGTATGATTCATAAGTGAAAAAATAATTTGTTACTAATGATCGAATTTTTTGTAGTGATGTCTACTTTAGAATCCTCCATATCAGTAGTAACTTTATGTGCAATCCTCAAGCTATCCCAGATCTCTTTGGCATTTTCACAAGTTGAGACCCTGTTATATTCATCAGGCCCTATACCCCAAAGTAGCAATTTCTTGGCCTTGTAATTCTTCTCAATTTTCTTTCTATCTTTATTATCATACTCTCTCATACTTTTGACCACCATTTTATTTATTTCTCATTCTTTGACTTCTTTAACAGGAACATGAGGTCCATCAAGGATTATGTCAATTATTTCACTATCTTCAACCATAATGAAGTCAAACATCTTGGTTTTCCATCACTCATAATACTGCCCATTGAATCTTGGTGGTCTAGTGGTACGTTGCCCTTCTTTCATATGAGGTGGATTAACCATGCTAACCAAGACACTTTAGGTGTGAACTTTTTAGAGTGACCTTGCTCTAATATCAATTGTAGAAACCATAGGGGTTGCGCCACACAGTGAGGGACCAGGTCCATCAAAATCTGTCACAGACAAATCACAATAAAATAACCAAGAATCAAAAGACAATGCAAGATGAGTCAAAATATAAAATTTTAATGTGAAAAACCCCTTGATCAAGGAAGAAAAAGCACGGCTTTCCCTCAAAAGCACCAACAAAATTCATTATAATCAACCTCTTGATTACAAACTCGATTTTAGCCTAACTCTAGGATCCTTTCGCTTTTAATAACTCTACTACAAGCTCATCTTGATAACTTTGCCAAGGACCCTCTACACTAATTTACTCTGATCAGTATCAAACTTAGGCAACTCTACCTAAGCAGTCTCTAATCAAATAGAAAAGTTCATTACTCTTGTAATATAAATATATCACTTACAAATCAAGCCTCACTCAATAACAATATCTATTTAAGCACATACATATAACTAAGATTTGAGTAGTACTGAAATAGAGTTTTTGCAAAAATCATTTGATTAAAAAACATCTTTTTCCTTTTATAGATCAGTGATGACTTGGGCTGAAATGTGATAGGACCAGGTGTCCTCAGTGGTACCAGCTGCACCTATAAAGTTTGTAACACAAGAGGACAAAATTGTGTAGACACGCATGACAACTGTACTGTATCTATGAACATCCAGGGACCTGGTTCCTTAAAGTTAGCTGCTCAACATCAAAACTACATATTGTTCATGATCTGGTATTTGTTGTGAGCACTGAAGAAAGTGATAATAAAACATCATATGCGGAAGCTAAATTGAGGAAAATTTTGTTACTATGTAATACTGAAATAATACTCAACATGTCTGAACTGCTGATAAAAACTGAAAAAAAGTCTGACTATCCAAAATCCTCAAAAACATAAAGAGTTGATGGGATGAACCTCCAATTAACTCTGACTAACTGAAATAAAAAAAGTACTAAAAATAACAGCAAATAACATTGCCCTCAAAGGATGAGGAGTCACCACAACTACTGCTGAGTGGTACATGAGTTGACTAAGGGTGATTGGGTAACTGAGTGTCCGAACCTTTGTTATAAGATAACATAGCTCAAAAGAGAGTATGCGATCAGTACTTTAAATGTACTTGTACGTGAGATAGGGAAAAGTGAAATACACATAAGTGATGAGCATGAATACATGAACATGTAAGATGAATGCAAGACCAAGTAAAACACATGCTGAAATAAACTGTAAAACTGAATAGCTGAGTAAATGGGCACTTGGTTATGCAAACCAGAGAAAATATGGTCTGAATATTGAACTAAGATGTGAAAGCTAACATTTAACCGACATTCCCAAATCTGACCTAATCGGGGTTCAATCTGTAACCATAGTTGGAAGGGTGTCAAGACCTTGCCACAGGTACTGACACTGGCTGCATGGATCTACTAAACTGTGTCCCGAAGGAATAGGGTGTCATCCTTGACTAGAAGGTGACCCTAATGAGTATCAATCCTCTATAGGAAAGAATACCTCTCATACCTATTCTAGCTACATAGTTTTGAAACTCAGGAATTGCTACTAAAGGTCTCACCCTCGACTGGTAGGAAATTCTTCATCCCTAAATTCGTTTGGTGCTAAGTTCAACTTTTAACTAAACTGACACAAAAGCATAAACTAGTACATGTATTGATAGTTGATTTGCTCAAATAGGGTATGCTGAAAATACCAGTGCATTTATTATCTTTATATGATGATAAAATCATGATCTAATTGACTTGTCGCTTGAAATCCAGAACATGCACAAACATATAGGTATTGGGTGTTCATAACCCTCCTGCACTGAATAATACATTAAATACAATAGCATTAACATGATACTGTAAGGAAATTCATGATTCGTAGACCCAAAATTTAGAATATTTCACTAAACTATTGAAATCCATAGCTATGAGTACGAGAAGATGTTAAACTTATGAGGACAACATGTTCACATGATTTAATCCCTAAATTAATAATTAGCATAGTGTCAACTGAACATGATATGGGTGACTGAGATTATTAAGCATGTGTAAATATAATTCACATGGGGAAACACATTCTCATGATTTATATTCAAAACTATTAAGAGAAAATTGAGTAAATTCATATTTGACATTGAAATTTCATTAAAAGAGAGAAAAGGTTTTATACTTGTAGAATAAGGGATTCTTTGGACTCAATAGGTGGAAGGAAACCATTGATTAATATCACATATACCCGACTTTGATTGTTCTTGAAGAAAAGTTTGAACTGAGACCTTGGATCGGTGAATTCTTTGAAGAAGCTTTTGATTCTTTATGTTCTTGAGAATGGAAGGAGATTGAGATTCATCAAATAATGCACCTTTTAGGTTTTAAGTCATAAACTGGGTGTTTATGAAGAGGAAAGGACCAAAATGCCCCTTTAACTTTAAAGAAATTGCAGGATTTTTCACAGCCTCTGTGACACGCCGCCCATCATGGAGGATAAGCTCCATGACACGCTGCATATCGCGGTGACTAACATCCATGACATGCTGCGTATTAAGGAAACTAACCTTTGTGACGTGCTAAAATCGTGGAGTCTTACTGCCTCTGTGGTCCAAAATCATTCCGAACCTTTTTAAAAAATTTTGAAACTATCCCAGATGACCCTTTTAACATTCCTAAACATAGTTTAACTTATCAATCAACGTTTGGAAGTTAGGAAAGCCAAAAATAAAATGTTCAAAATCTTTTGGTGCTAAAATGGCCATGTTACTTGTACTTATTGTGAAATAATTTCTTTGTGACCTCTAAACATATGATGAATAGCTGAAAACTTGTCTAGGGTCTTGCGGGGTATTATAATATTTCCCCCTTGGGATCATTCTTCCCCAAATGAAACTATCTGAGCTTAGATACTAAGAAGACAGAGCATGCACCGAATACTTATGAGCTGAATCATTATTAAATAAATGAATCTGAAACATAATGCATGGACTGAATTGAATTTATGAATGCTATGACATAAGGATGGTTGGATAGCTGATATAGAAAATAAGAAAATCAATTTAAGGGAAACCATTACCTCAAGCTGAATCTATATTTGTAGAGAAAATATATGGAAACTTGGCTCACATATCATCTTCTTCTTCTCAAGTAGCTCTCTCAATGGATTGATTCCTCCACAAGACCTTTACCAAGGCAAATTCTTTATTTCTCAACCTACGAATCTGATGACTAAGGATTTCATTGATTCCTCCACAAGACCTTTACCAAGGCAAATTCTTTATTTCTCAACCTACGAATCTGATGACTAAGGATTTCAACTGGGACTTCTTTGTAGGAAATCCTATTATTCATGCCCACACTCTCTAAAGGAATGATAGAAGTTGGGTCACCAATGTATTTCTTTAGCAAAGCGACATGAACCACCAGATGCACTGACGCTAATTATGCAAGTAATTCTAACTCATAAGCTACCTTCCAAAAATACCTTAAAATCCTATATGAGACAACATAGTGGGTACTGATCTTCCCTTTCTTCCCAAACCTCTTCACCCCTTTCATGGGTGAAATTTTCAAATAAACCAAGTCTCCAACATCAAATTCAAGATCTTTTTTTCTCTCATCAGCGTAGGATTTCTATATGCTCTAGGCTATCCTTAGCCATCCTCGAATCAACTGAACCTTCTCCATCACCCATACACTAAATTTGTCCCTATTAAAGTAGCCTCACCTACTTTAAACCAACCAATAGGATATTTACACCTCTTTCTATAGAGAGCCTCAAATAGAGCTATTTGAATTTTGGAGTAATAGATATTATTGTAGGCAAACTCAATCAAAGGTAAGTGCTACCCTTAAAGTAGATACAACAAGATCTCAACATATACTCTAAAGTATGAATGGTCCTATCTTCCTGACCGTCCATCTGAGGATAAAAACCTATACTGAGACAGACTTGGGTACCAAGACCCTTCTAAAAAGCCTTCCAAAAGTGACAGGTAAATTGAGTACCTCTATCCAAATTGATGGTCAACAGAACCCCATGCAAATTCACTAACTCCCTAATATAAAGTCTAACGTAATCCTCGACTGAATACGAAGTATGAAATTGAAAGAAATGGACTGACTTGGTCATTCTATCTACAATAGCCCAAATTAAATCAGGCTGATGATGCTTATGAGGTAACCCTGTCACAAAATCCATGTTCACCATATCTCACTTACAAGTGGGGATGCTCAACCTTAACTTGATGACAATTTGAATAGTTAGCCACAAGTTCTTCAATATCTTTCTTCATACCATTCCACTAATAGATTTCCCATAAATCATGGTACATCTTAGTGGTTCCTAGGTGAATAGAATACTATGCACCATACACTTCCGCTAATATTATATGCCTCAAATCATCCACACTCAGAACACATAACCTACCCTGACAGCGAAGCACACCATATCTTCCTTGGGAGAAAACCTCAACCTTCTGATCCTAAACTGCCTCATTAAACTTGACCAAAATAGGATTCCTATCTTGATTTTCTTTCACTTTGGCCACCAATGAAGATTTTGAACCATTCTAAACCCATTTACTACCTTCGGTCGAATCAACCAATCGAACACCTAATCTAGCAAGATGATGAACCTCACGGGCTAACTCCTTCTTATCCTCCTCAACATACATAGCACTTCCCATAGACAATCTACTAAGGGAATAAGCCATTACATTTGCCTTACCCAACCGATACAACATAATCATATAATAGTCTTTCAATAATTCAAACCACCTTCTCTGATGAAGATTTTGATCCTTCTGAGTGAACATATACTGTAAACTCTTATGATTCGTGAACACATCAGCATGAACCCCATAAATGTAATGCCTCTAAAATGTTAAGGCAAAGACAATTACCGCCAACTTAAGACCATGTGTTGG
This sequence comes from Capsicum annuum, assembly GCF_002878395.1. NCBI lineage: Eukaryota > Viridiplantae > Streptophyta > Magnoliopsida > Solanales > Solanaceae > Capsicum > Capsicum annuum. Next base: position 133,425,818 of record NC_061115.1, read on the forward strand.
GTAATTCTTCTCATGGGATTTAAGCTGTCTAAAGGCATAGGTTATGACTTGAAACCCTGAGGGTTGCACCACATAGTGAGGGACCTGGTCCCTCAAATTCACTCATATGCAAAATATATAAAATAACTAGGAAGTAAGAGACAATTCAAGATGAGTAAAAACACAAGAATTTAATGTGGAAACACCCTTGCTCAAGGAAGGGAAAAACCACGACTTGACCTCACAAGCACCTCAAAATCCACTATAATCAAACTCTTGATTACAGTCTTCACTGAACCTAATTCTAGGTTCCTTTCACTTGTAATAACTCTACTACAAGCTCATCTTGGCAACTCTACTGAGTATCCTCTACATTGATTAACTCTAATCAGTATCAAACTTAGGTAACTCTACCTAAGAACTTATCTTAACAAAAGAAAACACTACTCATATAGCATAAGTAGTTCAATTACAAATTAGCACTCAAGAATACTCAATCACTCTTTAAGAATACTTTAAAAATAAGAACATGAGCAGTACTTGATCGGTGTTGAATTGGGGTTTTTGCTGCCTTTTTTAACTCTTTGTATGTTTGAAAACCCATTTGATAAAGAAGCCACTTTTTCCTTTTATAGATGAGTAATGATTAGGGATGAAATCTCATTAGACCAGGTGTCCTAATTGGTAAAAGCAACACCTACAAGTTTGTTATATAAGAGGACAAAACTGTGCAGACATAGGTGCTAGCTGTACTGTACCATGAACATTTAGAGACCTGGTCCCTTGCAGTTAGCTGCTCATCATCAAAACTACCTATAATAATTTTCCTCCTTTTAGAACAAACCAACCATACAGCTTTGAGCACATCCATCATATTCAATCAGTGTGATTACTACTGTGAAGATGAATGTTCCCTCTATCATTATGCTTCCCCCTATCTTCATGCAACACAGAGACCTGGTCCCCTGTTGTTCTTATCAGCAAAAACTCTAAGCACATTTGCTTCCCCCTGCCATTATGCACTAAATTCATCATTTGCATAATTTCCCCTATCACCATTCCACACATGACCACACATTTTCTTCTTAGCACATTACGTAGTACTTGGTCCCTGCACATCACATTTTTCACACCTGATCCTTACACATGAAGTCAGTTTTACCCCTTTTGGCATCATTGAAAATGATGAACAATAAACTAAAAGCAAAGATATGTACAATCTAGTAAACTCATGACCACTAGAGCAATACTAATATGAAGAATAATTTAAGTAAAGGAGATAATCGAGGCACACAAATAGAAATTCATTCATAATTTAATCAGATAAGTACCACTATAATATACTAAAAAGAAATTATAAAACTACTATTTGCAAGGGCCATAATAGAAACCAACTCAAAAAGTTGACACACTAAGACTCAGGTAGAAGGAGGCTTCGAGGAGAGTGATTTTAGCAACATATCTATTTTTGCAGCCTCAACAGTATGAGCATCAAGACATTGTTTGGTGAGAGTTTTAACTTCTTTATTTAACCCTTGAACCTTACCAGTTAGTTCTGCGCCTCGCCCCTTAGCTTTGCATTTTTTTGCTGCCAGTTCCTCAGTGGAACCATGTCTCTTTGAGGATAACTTCTAATACTGTAGTTTTAGATGAACTATTTCAATATCCTTTGTAGCTAGTTGAATCCTCATCTCCTTCATTTCTTTGTTTAAATTTTCTTGAGCAGGAAAGAGTTTTGATACTTGGGACACAGTTCCAATCTTTCTTTTAATGCATTCATTCTTCAACAAACTTATCAAACTAAACTTTTATTTAATTGTTCCAGGGGTCCCCTTTGTCCCAATTATAACACTTTGTTTAGGAAGTACCCATAAGGCATTGCATGCTTTATTTCTTCCTCATAGATTACTTTCTTTACATGCTCTATCATAAGAGAAGGTAAGCTATTAACTTAAATTTACTTAAATATTTTATTAGGAATAGGTCAACACTAAAGGTTTTTACCTTGGTAACAGAACCTTGTTAATGAACTCATATACTAGCTGAAACTCATTAATTAAAAACTTGTTTTTCACAGTTGCTATTGAAGTTACACCCACTTTTAACGCTTTAATCATAATTCAGTAGTAGGCTGCTCCTTTATAATAGATTTTACTCCTATAATAGGTACATCTAAAATTTTTCCTAGTGCTTCTTCATCCAGATAGATAGACTTTTCTTGCACCTGGGTGGTTAAGCTTTGCCCATCTTCATAGAAGTCCATGGTATAGTAAAACTCCCTAACTTCATTTTTGAACACCATGGGAGCTGATTCTTCAAGTAAGTAAAGAAAACCTTTGTATTTCACATATTCTACCAATTCCACCATCCCTAGTTTATCATAGATCCTTAGATCAAACACTCTCCCAGTCACTACTTTTTGGGTTTCTAGGACAATATTCCTTGCTTCTATAGGGACAACCTTCTTATCTTCCTCTTTGATTCACTACTCAAATCTTTCTCTTCATCAATTTTTCTCTTCATGGGACCAGGTCCCTTTGAGGCTTTCCTTTTTTGGCAACAATATGCTTCTTTTTTCTTACAGCAGGACTATCAGCTTTTGGATCTGAGGACCTGGTTCTCTCAGCAACATAAACTTCTTGTATTTTTTTCTTAGTATTTTCTTCTTAGTTGCAATAATAATATTAGTGTCAGTATCCTCATCTTCACCAACCTCCACTAGTTCAAAATTTTCCTTCTCTATTGTGGCAACTTTCTTGAGTCTTCTTCTTTTAGTGGTAGAAGACTTGTTTTCCTTCATGGCATCCACTAGCAATTTTTATTTGGATCCCCTAGTGGAATAGGATCTAGTGCCTTGTACATCATTGTCAATCACTTTTTCTTTTATTTTGCTATCCTTCAGTCTATTTATTTTCCAACGGAGAGGTTGATTATTATCACCCTCTTCCTCATGTGGATATAATATCACTTCTTTATTCCTTGTCTCTTTATTGTTTTCCCTTACAGATTGCTCCTCAATACTTACAAAACTTTCATTTGGATCACCAACATGTATATTCTCAGCTTCTAACTTTATATTGCTAAGTGGATCAAATCTCTTTATAGGAGTTTCATCATCAACCAGTTGAGCAAAAATAGATTTTGACTTAGAGCTACTAGAGGAAGTAGGTACTGGCAGGTTTTTTATTTTTCAAAACCTACCAAATCTTCAAGATGAATAAAAATTTGTAGAACATTAGAGGACTCTGCTTTTTGTAAGAAGGGAGGAATTTCTAGTTGAGAATTTAATTGGAGAGTCGAGGCCTTGATTCAAATCTTCCAAGGCTAACTCAACAAGAACTTTAATGGATGGAGTATTGTCAACTAGAATTTGTTCACTTAGGGTTTCGGGGATTTCAATAGTGGGAATGATGGGTAAAGTACTTTGTGACTCTTGAGGATGATTAGTAGATGATTTATTTATAGGGTTTGAATAAGATGGGATTTCAGCCATTTTGAACTTTAGATAAGGGAATGAAAAGGACCAGTTTAGTTTAGGAAGAGAATAAAGTTCAGATTTAATTGAGCAGGGAAAAAAGAGGATTTGAATTTATAATTGAAGAGATGACCATTTGACATTTAAGATATACCCTTTTAGAATAGATGCGTCTGATGATAATGGTGTGACTCTTCACATTTAAACTAAATTTACATCTTTTGTTCATATGGGATTGGACATGAGTCCTTTTTAAACATAAATTTTATAAAAACTTTAAGACAAAATATTTTGGTACTCACTTGAGAGATAGGACTAGGTCCCTCTCTTACTTGAGTGGATTTTCAACTTGTGGTTGCTTCAACTATTTTCCTCCAAACCCATCTTCATGGGTGTATACCTACAAAGGTATGATATTGAGTTAGATTAGTATGCACCTACTCTACCATGGATACCTTTCTACTTGACATAGCTAATTTTGAGGAGTGACACCGACTCAGATGTTAGGTCAGGGTATTTTGATCAATCTCAGTCTCAATTTGCTCTTTTAGAACAAGTTTGAGGACAAGATACCAGAATTTACATCACTTATACTACCTTAAGTTTCTTCTTCTAAAATGAATTCATTTGTGACCAGTTCCCTTGAAATCATTTTTTTCACAATGAGACACTTTTAGCTTGAAGTGCCTTGAGAGCGAATCCAGTCAAGTTTTCCAATATTGAGCTTAGAGCACATACTATTAATTGACCATTCCTGACTTTTATCCTCTTTCTTATATCTAGGATTATAATCACAAGTTGGGCTTAGGAACCCACTTAAATTTGAGTTCCTAGTAGAAGGATAATGGTGTGATCATATCCTTTTTGGCCCAGCTAGGCAGTGATGGCTTTTCTTTTACCCTTTTCAAAGATTTGAAGCCCTTGGGATGTGCATTCTCCTACTGAATATATCAGTATTCCTCAATTAGCTTTAATCCAGTACTGACATATTTCTTTAAAATATCTATTTCTTCCATAGTAAATGCATGAGGGTTTGTTCTCTTTACTTTTAACATTATTGACAGTCTTCTTTTGAGACATATTAGGCTGGAATTCTCCTTGATGACCCAGGACTCTACCATTATTAACACCTTGACTAGTAAAAAAAAAAAAGATCCATGAAGAAGTAGTCTATTTAAGAGACTTGTTGAGCTTTTCTCTAAAATAGAACCGGTCCCTTTCTAAATCTTCATTCTTGTCAAGTGCATACATAAGGTGTTTTTGTGAATCCTTTAATTTCCCTTGTAGATCAATCTGAAGCATTGAGGCTTTCTTCTCTCCTTTACCATCTAAATTATTTACCTTTTTCAGTTGACTCATGCAATTTGGATATTTAGAGTTCAATTTATTGACCATATCTTCAGTCTCAGATATCTGAAGAGATAAGGAAATCAAATCATGTTCTTGATTCTCTACTTTCTTCTCTAATTCATTCTTCTTAGTATTTAATTCATATACAGAGTCTATCAACATACTAGCAAGATTTTTTATATTCATAGTAGTGTAGTCATCTAGGTTTTTCTTAAGATCCAAGAGTGTTACCTCCTTTTATTCTTCATCCTCTGTGTTTGCTAAGAATGCAAATGCAGAATAATAGATAGCTTGACCATCTTTCACTGCTAGTAGAGAAATATCTCTAGTCTTCTCATCTTCACCCAAATCACTGGAGGATTCTCCCCATGCTGCTATTTGAGAACACCAAGAACCTGAGGGTATTTTCTTATCATCTTGTTTCAGCATGAAATTATCTCCATACTCGTTGTCTTTCCTAGATTTGGTGGACAAGTCTTCACATACAGCCAATGCCTTTTTTAACTATACAACTAACTGCATCTTTTCTTCTTGATGTTTCAGGATTTTTATTCTTTTTTTGCATTGGGTAGTTCCTTATGAATCCTTCAGAGCTACTACCTTTTTCCATAGATCTAATAATCCTTGTTGCCAGAAGTGTAACATCAGTGTCTTCATTACCTCAGTCAGATTCTAAAGCCTTTAAAGTTAGGAATCTTTTCCTTTTTTCTTCTTTTCTCTCCACCCCTAGTTCAGTTATATGAACCATGATGACCAGACCACTCTAGGTGTGAGCCTTTTAGAGTAAACCTGCTATGATACCAATTATTGAAACCTTGAGGGTTGTACCACACAATGAGGGACCTGATCCATCAAAGTCAATCATAGGCAAAGTCCAGAGAAATAACCAGGAAGTAAGAGACAGTGCAGGAAGAGCAAAAACACAAGAATTTAACTTGGAAATCCCCTTGCTCAAGGAAGGGAAAACCATGGCTTGCCCTCACAAGCACCTCAAAATCCACTATAATAAAACTCTTGATTACAGTCTTTATTGAACCTAACTCTAGGTTCCTTTACTTGTAATAACTCTACTACAAGCTTATTTTTGAAACTCTACCAAGGACCCTCTACACTGATTAACTCTAATTAGTATAAAAATTAGGCAACTCTACCTAAGAACTTCTCTTACCAAAATAAAATACTACTCTTATAGAATGAGTAGTTTAATTACAAATAAGAACTCAAGAACACTCACTCACACACTCTTTATGCATACTTCAAAGATAAGAACATGACCAATACTTGAGCAATGTTAAATTTGGGTTTTTGCTGCCTTTTTTCACTCTTTGTATTTTTGAAATCCTATTTAATGAAGAAGCCTCTTTTTACTTTTATAGCTGAGTGATGATTAAGGCTGAAATATAATTTAGACCAGGTGTCCTAATTGGTACAATCAACACCTGCAAGTTTGTTACACAAGAGGACAAAACTGCGTAGACACACATGCTAGCTGTACTGTACCGTGAACATCCGAAGACCTAGTCCCTTGTAGTTAGTTGCTCATCATCCAAACTACATATAGAACTTACCTCACCACATAATACACAACCAATAACAACTCTATAAGCATCACAATTAACTACAAACCCATCTAAACCCTCTGGTAGAGTCAATACTAGGGCGGAAGTGAGTCGAGTCTTCAACTCTTGAAAACTCTTCTCGTAGGAATCTGACCAATAAAATTTAACTTTCTTTTGGGTTAGTCAAGAAATGGGGGAAGCAATAGAAGAAATCCTTATATAAAACGTCCGTAGTAACTTGCTAAACCCAAGAAACTCTTGATATTTTATGGAGAGATGGGCCTAGGATGGTTTATCACTACTTCAGTCTTTTGAGGATCAACTCTAATACCATCACCAAAAATATTATGACCAAGGAAATCTACTGCTCTCAACTAAAATTCACATTTGCTGAACTTAGCAAATAACTGGTGATCCTTAAGGGTCTGCAATACAATCCTTAAATGGTCTGCATGATCATCTTTACAATAAGAATAGATGAGGATGTCATCAATGAAGACTATCATGAATATGTCCAATTGCTACACTAACACCCTGTTCATTAAGTCCATAAAAGCTTCAAGGCATTCGTTAGACCAAAAGACATAACTAGAAATTTAAAATAACCATACTAAGTTCTGAAGGGTGTCTTCAGGACGTCACATTCTCTGACTCCAAGCTGATGATAGCCGGATCTGAGTTCTATCTTAGAGAAATATCTTGCTCCCTAAAGTTGTTCGAACAAGTCATTAATTCTGGGGAGAGGATACTCATTCTTGAGCATGATTTATTCTACTGACAGTAGTCCATGGACATTCTGAGGGACCTATCTTTCTTGTGCACGAAGAGAACTTTATCACCCTTCAATAAATACAAGGCCTAATGAAACCCTTATCTAAGAGGTCTTTCAACTATTCTTTCAATTCCTCAAGCTCAGTTGGAGCCATTATATAAGGTAGAATTGAGATAGGCTGGGTATCTGGAAGGAGATCTTTTCCAAAGTCAATTTCCCTCTTGGGAGGAACTTTGGGAAGATCTTCAAGAAATATTTTTGGAAACTCATTAATTACTGGAACTGACTTAAGACTCGGAGTTTCAGAATTTAAGTGCTTAACTTGAATGAGGGGGTAAATATAGTCCTTGGATATCATCTTTCTTTCCTTAAGATAGGAGACAAATCAACCTATAGGCACTGAAGTACTACCCCTCTATTCAATAACAACCTAATTATGAAACTGGAACTGGACTATTTTATTTCTATGGTCAACTGAGGCATAGAACGAGTGGAGATAATCCATGCCAAGAATGATAGCAAAATCAGTCATCTCTAACTCTACAAGGTTAACTAAAGTGACTTTCTGAGACACTATGACTGAGCAATTTCTATATACCCATCTGGATACAATAGAACTATCCACTGGGGTAGATACTGAGATGGGCACTACTAACAAGTTGGGACTGATACCGAAGTCTATGGCTATATAGAGGGTTACAAAAGATAGTGAAGCTCCGGGGTCTAACAATGCATAAACATGAATATGGAAGACTTGTAACGTACCCATAACTATATTAAGAGAACTCACATATCCATGTCGAGTCTAGAGAGTATAAAGTCAGTTCTGACGTTGCCAACTGGTGGCACTGGAGGTGGCTCCCTTCAGAGTCGGGGACCTGCTGGAGTTGAGGAGAAATTAGACTAGCTCGATTTACAAAAATATTTACACTTCTTGTCCACTACTAGGTAATCCCTGATCCTATCACCTGGCTTGCCATATCCAAAACACACATCACTACCAACTCTACACTCTCTTTGATGGTTCTTACCACACTTTTTTTAAAATAGGTTGGTACAACCACTATTCACACTACTTAGGGACTTAAAGCCTAATTCTCTATCCTGATCATCCTTCCCGAACTTAGGCTCTGGCTCAGTGGCTTAAGATGGGGCTGGAGCTAAAAATTTCTAGAAGAATTGAGAATGATTCCCACTATCTGACTAAGCTACCAGTTCTGGCCTATTTATTCTACCTTTCTATCTCTTTGATCTTCTCCTTCTCAATATGCTGCACATGAACCATCAATTTAGAAAGTTCTATCTTCTTAATCAACATAGTTGTTCTATATTCCTTGACTACACCATCTGATACACCAGAAAAAAACTTACTCATTCTGGCCTTAGAATCAGCACCATAGTCGGAGCATACCTTACCAACTGGGTAATCTTGAGTGAATACTCCTTCATATTCATGTTACCCTAGTTCAGATTTATAAAATCCTACACCTTAGACTCCCTCAACTCAAGTGGGACGAATATATCTAAGGAGGCCATAGTGAACTTATCCCACTCTATAAGCCCTGCCTCAATACCTCTACCCTCCTTCCATTACTTGAACTAAGTATGAGCCACTCCTTATAATTGGTAAGCAGCTACATCACCACTCTCACTGCAAGTAACACCCATGATATCTATCACTTTTTGCACACTATCAAGAAACTCTTATGGATCTTCCTTAGACTTGGATCCAGAGAATAAGGGAGGATTAATCCGAGTGAAGTCTCAGATCCTAGATGTTACCATTCTCACAGCTGGATTAGCTGGGGAAAGATCCTTCTGGTTATTCTAAGGAGCCATAGTCTGGTCAAAAATGGTGAAAGCGATCCTGAATTCAACATGGAAAACATATTTATTCAGAGGGTCTTCGTGAACAGGTGGTGGTGTGGGCTGATCCCCATTCCTTCTTCCATTATTTTTTTGGGAAGACATTTTTCTATAAATAGATGAAGGACGAGATAGAAAAGGGAATTCAATAGAGATCATGCTCTTTTGTATGACATAAATACTGAAAGAACGGAAACTTTCCTAGAACGTCTCGTAGCCTCTTGCCCAATAAGTGTGGCGCGCTTCTCTCCCATGTATAAGACTCTACTCAACGCGGCTTTTAGACACCCTAGGAAATTTTAAAACCTTAGGCTCTGGTACCAAGTTTGTCACCACCCAAGACTACTCCCCAGTCATGACATGGTGCATAAGGCCACAAGTGACCCCCAAACTAATCCATGATCTTGTATTTGCTGTGAGCACTAAAGAAAGTAATAATAAAACATTATATGCATCTTGTTATAATGTAATACTTACACAATACTCAAAATGTCTGATCTGCTGATAAAAACAAAGAAAAACTCAGACTATCTGAAAGCCTTTAAAACATGATAAGTTGATGGGACAAATCCCCAACTAACTCCGACTGACTGAAATAAAAGAAGTACTAAAAATAACTATGAATAACATTATCCTCGAAGGATGAGGACTTACCACAACTACTGCTGAGTGTCACTTGAACTGATTAAGGGCGATCGAGAAACTGAGCATACAAACCTATGTTATAAGATAACATATCACAAAAGAGAGCATGCGATCAGTACTTTGAATGTACTGGTATGTGAATACATATAAGTTTTGAGAATGAATACATGAACATGTAACATAAATTCAAAACCAAGTAAAACATGTGCTGAAATAATTTGTAAAACTGAGTAACTGATTAACTGATAAACTGGCACTTGGTAATGCAAACTAGAACTGATATGGTCTAAACATTGAACTAAAGCTGGAGGAGATAACATTTAACAGACATGCCCTAATTTGATCTAATTGGGGTCCAACCTATAACCCTAGTTGGAATGGTGTCAATACCTTGCCACGAGTACTGACACTGGCTTTGTGGATCTACTAAATTGTGTCCTGAAGAACCAGGGTGTCACCCTTGGTTGGTTGGTGCACCTAAAGAGTATCAAACTTCTACTGGAAGGATGAACTCTCATACATATGCTAGCTACGTAGTTCTAGAACTCAGGGATTACTACTAATGTTCTCACCCTTAACTGGCATGAAATACTTCATCCCTAAGTTTGCTCGGTGCTATGTTCTACTCCCAACTGAACTGACACAAAAGCATAAACTAGTTCATACACTGATAGTTGATTTTCTCAAATAGGGTATGCTAAAAATAAAAATGCATTTATAATCTAAATATGATAGTAAAGTCATGATCTGACTGACTTATTGTTTGAAATCGGGAACATGCATAAGCATATAGGTACTAGGTGTTCATAACCCACCAGCACTCAATAATACATTAAATACAATAACCTCATCATAGTAATATAAGAAAATTCATGATTCATAGACCCAAAACATAGTATATTTTACTAAATTGATGAAATCCATGGTTATGAGTATTGTAAGATGTCAAACTTATGAGGAAAATATGTTCACATAGTTTAATTCCTAAATTAATAATTAACATGGTGTCAAAAAAACATGATATGGGTGATTAAGATTATAAAGTAAGTAAGAACATAATTCACATGGGAAAACACATTCTCATGATTTATATTCACAACTATTCAGAAAAAATTGAGTAAATTTGTATTTGACATTGAGATTTCATAAAAAGAAAGAAAAGGGTTTATACTTGTAAAATAAGGGATTCTTGGAACTCAATGGATGGAATAAACCCATTGATGAATGGTCCACATACCTGAGTTTGATTGATTTTTTGAAGAAAAGTTGGAATTGAGACCTTGGATGGGTGAATTCTTGGAAGAAAATTTTGATTCTTTGTGTTTTAAGAATGAGAGAAGATTAGGTGTTGTTAACTAATGACGAATGGGGAAAATAATGCACCTCTTGGGATTCATCATGTATTGGGTTCAAAGAGAGAGGAAAAGGACCAAAATACCCCCTTAACTTTAAGGACACTACTCGATTTTTCACAGCCTCTGTGACACACTGACCATCGTGGAGGCTAAGCTCTATGACACGCTGTGTATCGTGGAAACTAATCTCCATGACACGCTGCGTATTACGGAGACTAACTTCTGTGACACACTAAAATTGCGAAGGCTTACTGCCTCCATGGTCCAAAATTATTTGGAACCTTTTTTGAAAATTCCAAAACTCTCTTGGATGGCCCTTTTAACATTCCTAAACATATTTTAACTAACAAATCAATCTTTTGAACTTGGGAAAGACAAAAATAAAATGTTTAAAATTTTGAGGTGTTAAAATGGCTATGTCACTTGTACTTAGTATGAAATAATTGCTTTGTGGCCTTTAAATATGTGACGAATAGTTGGAAACTTATCTAGGATCTTACGGGGTATTACAAAAATACTCGACTTAGGGAGTGGTATGATATTAATAATGTCTTACATGCATATTTATTCCAATGGTGCCTAATTAGAGTTGATGATCATGAATGTAGACATATTGAGTTAATTTCTATGATCATATATATATATATACGTGTCTGATAGATTGGATATTATCATATTGAGTTTATTCTGAGCATTACATCCTCATTCCATACATATATTGTTATATCCCTATATTTTAGACCGTGAAATTTCTGGAGTCTTGACAATACTGCCATGGCTACGACTTAGGTGATAAGTCGTTATCACTCATCATGAGTCATTGGGTGGGACTTGTTGTCTTAATAGAAAGGTGTACCCAGGAGTCTGCCTTAATCGTGAATCCTCATAATGAGTCGTTAGGTCAGATCACTGGCCATTAAGAAGGACCCATGGTCATAACAGTGATATGTCAAAGATTTGACCATAAGGTAACGACTCCAGGTAATGACTCGTAGTCAGGCCTCATAATTCATTACCTGAGTCATAGCTACTGGGCCCAAATTTCTTGAACATTTTAATTAAGGCTATTTTGGTCTTTTCCTTCCTTCACACATTCTTTCTTAACTTAAACAAATTGCCTTTTTACTTTTAGTTAATCAAATCAAACTTACTCTCTCTATCTTAAACTCACAAAGCAAGAGAAAACTATGATTCATAAGGAATTCATTCCTTAAGCTCCCAACTTTGGATTCCTTTTAATTTCTTGGTATTTTAGGTATGTCTCTCATCCCTAACTTGAATTTTATATTATGGCATATGTTTTAATCATTGTTCATGTGATTTAATTGTTGGGTTTGAAATTGGGTTGAGAGATTTTAATGATTATCACTTGAATTATATTTCCCATGTTTTAATTGTTTTGTGTATACTTAAATTGATGATTTTTGAGATTGGATGGGTGAATAATGAGGAATTTGGAATGGGAAACATGGGTTTCCCTAAATTGATGGATTTTGGGCATGGTAATGGCATGAACCTCAACCCACCTGCATGGTTTTGTTTTTTAATATGGATTTTGAAATATTTAACTCACTTTTAAAACTATGGTATTACATTAACAAAAAAATGGATAAAAATGGATTTGAAAAACCTTGGTGGCCATGGTTTTGGATTTTTAAAGAAACTTAAGAGTCAATTGGTTAATTTGAACGGATTGTCATGATTATATGAGCTTTCAAACATAATTGGTATGATGATAAAGAGTGGTAAATACCTTAATATAATATACCTTGGTTTATGGCTAGGATTATGTGCAAAACGATTTAATTTGAACTTAAAGGGAGTTTTGTAGCTCATCATAAAGGTAGAGGTCCAGGTGAGACCAATACTGGAAATCACGTTTTCCAGCTTGGGGTCTATATGATTGTTTGCTTAGTTCACACATTATATTTTTGGGATGGCTGAAGCCTTGGTGTCTCTATCTCTCTTTCGGATATCCTCAGTTTATGTGGCTAACACACGCTGGTGACTTTTTAGCAGGAGAGGTAACCCATTTAGCCTGTGCTTGCCCTTAGGATAGATAGAGATACATAATCTATGTTAATGGTTTTAAACTTATATGTTCATACCCTTTTATCCTATCCTAACATCCTATATATGTATAAATGAATATGTGCATGTGGTTTTGATTGATTTGGGATATGGCATTATTTTACCCTTTTCCTGAGTTATATGCCTGTGCTTGTCCCACTGATTGGCCCTAGACACTACATTTTTTCATAATTCAGGATCCTAGGGTTTTTCTATTACTCTTTCATAGTGTTAGGTGGTGTGGTTTGTTGGTTGAGTTGCTGTGAGTGGTGATCCTCCATCTTTTGGAAAGCCCTACCATTTTATTATTTTTTTTTTTAGATTTTGGGAATTGTGACTTTTCTTTGTCATGGTCAGGGGCATGTACCAATCTTGTTTGGTATTCTAGTTTTAAAGGCTTTCATGGACATGTATGGGTGGATTATTATTTAAACTCTTTGAACTGTCATTTGATTCATCTATTTCTATTACTATTATCATTAGTTTGATTGGATTCCACTTTATTTTTATGATTATTCTGCTCTTGAGGTTAAGCTAAGGGGGTGGTCTCCAGTCCATGGTGGGCTGGAGATACCCATCATGACTAGGTCCTGGTTTAGGTCATGACAAGCTTGGTATCAGAGCACAATTCAGGGTCGTTGGGTGCCACAAAATTGTGTCCAGTAGAGTCTCTTTTATGGGTGTGTAGCGCACCACAGATATTTAGGAATGTTTCCATTTTTTGTTTTCTATTTTGAGCTATAGAGTCTAGTGTTATGAAACTTCTCCAACTCCTGGCTTACTCATATTTCAGATCATGTCTCCCTGAAGATCTAACGGTTGTAGAAACTTTGATAGGCCCTCTATACTACTTGAAGAAAATATGGAGGGAACTCACCCTATTTATAGAGTGTAGACCCGGTCTAAGGCCCGCTCCTGACTGTTCCACTATCACAACTAGATTTACAAGTCATGATGGCACCTACTAAATCTCAACAGTAGGTAAGCCTATACCATAACATGGAGCTATCGCTATTGGTTAATTTGGAAAGAAATGCTGACATAGGACAAATTCAATGAAAACACGTTAAATATAAACATGGTGTTCTAATATAGATTAACAGTCATCATAAGATACCAATTTCACGAACTTGTAAATCCAATACAATAACATCTAATGTCAATAGCACAACCTAAAAGACTTAGAATATAGTCAATACATCTATCTCAAATACTAAAAGCTGGATGTAAAAGATAGATGAAAAATGGGCAACTCAAAATCTATGAGCTCACCCTATCTCTGAAAGTCAATCACCATATGAGCCATGGTTAACAATGATAGCTAGTACTTAAATCTGCACTAAAATACAGAAGTGTAGTATAAGTGCCAAAACAACGGGTAATCAGTAGACATCATCGGCCGACTGAGCTATGTCATGATATAAATATGACATAATTCAAGATAATCCTAGCTAAGTCAAGGTACAAAATTGAACCTGAATCATCTCCATCATCATTGTACATAATAAGTAACTAAACTGAGATAACAATATAACATATGGCATTAGCACATACCAATATCGTCGTGCATAAGAAATTGTTATTTTGGAACTATAATGCATCATGAGGCATACACACAAGCAATCATAAGTAACGAGTTGGCGCCCATATGCCAACTGGTGCATAAAGTAAAGGACTCATCACCACATCCCATACTACAAGAGAGTACATCCAAGAGAGATAATAATAAGGCATTAAACCAACAACATATCCAAATCTTATCATTACTCAACCATATTCCACATTTATCACCAATAGGTCATTTTACCGCACTTTCATTTGTTACCAACATAGACCCCATAACAATATTCTATAAAATTACCATCATTATCTACTTATCATCCATAACCATTAGCCACTACTTATTATATAAGCAAGGATTATTAACCAATCCATTATATTCCTAACCATCGCATGATTATAGCCATATATTAGGAAACTATTCACCATATTGCTATTTTAATAGTCAACACTCCTTAACTAACCATTATTTATCACTAACATTATTCTCTAGGTGAATCTTTATCTTTCAGCTAGTTTTACCACTTACCAACTATTCTTGATTAATAAATTAAACAATAACCATCACCAACCCTTAGTTATAATTAATCATTAACTACATTACTTTACATGCATTTAACACTAGTGGGCCGCATTGACTATTGACTACATAGGAAGATCATACTTCGTATTCAATGTAAATTTATTAATGGACATATATATGTAACATGAGCAACATAATTATAATTAGGTTTAAAGCATAATAAGCAACATAACTTCCTATGTAGTCAATAAGCATCTGTAACACCCCAAATTATGGTCCTTGAATTTTTTTTGAGTTTTGAACTCGCTGCCCAACCTACGACTCTCCCTGTGAGTCATAAGGTGTCTCTACGGGTCATAGGACCCTAGTTGTAGGGTGACCATGAAGATCCCCTGTGTTTCTGTCTTGGGTACGAGTGGTGCCTAAGGAGTTCTATAGACTCTTTACGAGCCGTAGTATGCCTTCCATAACAAAACCATTGTGATGGCCTAAGCTCCTGCTCAGGGTATGATTAGGTCCCTACGAGTCGTATGGTTTGTACACGAGTCATACTCGTAAGGTAAACAATAAAGGGTCCCTGAGCTACTTCCTTGTCTATGACTCATGGTGATAAGTCATAGTGAGTCCTTACTAGTCGTATAGTGACCCGTAGTCACTGGCGAAAATTTTTCAACTTTTTTAGTAAGGGAACTTTGGACATTACCACTCTTTTCTAATCGTGAGCCACGAATTAAAATACCTTAGGGTATTATTATCACTCTAAAATAAATTAAAATAAATTCTCAATCTCTATCAAATACCCAAGGTCAATAACAATTAGGGTTTCTAAGAAGTTGGTCAATTATGACTCTCAAGGGTATTTCTCTCCATAGTTGTGATACTTTCAGGTATGTTACTCTTCCCTAAATCTTATTTTATGAAAAGAATGTGTTTCAAATGGTTTAATTGTATAGAATTGAATGTTAGTTTTGACATGGGTTGAGGGTTTGGAATGGATGATTCTTGAATTATTTTCCCATGGTTTTCATGCATTGCTCATGCTTTGAATTGATTGTTTTTGAACTAATGGGGTGCAGTGGTCTGGGAATTGGAATGGGGATTGAGGTAATCCCCCAATTTGATGTTTTGAACTTGTAATTTGGTTTTGAACATTTGTATTCCTCAACCCACTTGTGTAAATGGCTTTGAATTGTGGAATTGTCAGTTGGTTTGACTTACTCACCTATCCTACTACTAGGGGTGTACATAGGTTGGGTTGGTTTGGATTTTTATTGAAAAAAACCAAACAAATTATGTCAGTTTATTAAAATTATAAACCAAATCAAAATAACATAAAATCGGTTTTTTTTGGTTTAGGTTTTAGTCGGTTCTTTCGGTTTTTTTGATTTTTTGAGTTTTCTCAATTTTTTACTAATCATTTTTTATAATTATATTGTGATTAAAGACTAGATTAATTATATTTTCACTCATGTGCTAATGAAAAACCACAATTATGAAAAATTGAGGAGTGAAAAACCTCTTGAAACTAAAAAGTAAGATGAAGAGTGAAAAGTTTAGGTTTTAAGTTTATATTGGGTTTTGGATCATTTTATTAGCAATTAATGGACAAATATTACAACATAAAGGCCCAAATATGAATATATATATATACACACATGCACATCAACTTTCTAAATATTAAAAATTAATAAAAATTGAAAAAATATTTAAAAAGTAGATTATAATAAATATTTTATGTATAAATAGTTAAATTATATATTTGCATATATACATATATATATATATATATATTATATTGGTTTAATTTGGGTTCAGTTTGACTTTTTTTTGGTTAGCACCAAATCAAACTAAGAATGCTTGTTTTTTTTTTTTCAAATCCCAAACCAATCAAACCAAACCATAAGTCGGTTTTTTTCCTCGATTTGGTTTGGTTCTTCGGTTTGGTTTGACTTGACAGTTTGATCTGTACACACCTACCTATTGCATTGAATAAATGGATAAACAATGAGCATGGATTTCAAAGGCCTTGTTGGCTATGTTTTGATTTAATGAACAAAAGGGGGTCGAGGCATCCCCCCAAGTTAATGAAATTGAAATGACATAATTATGAGTTTGCAAGCTAAATGGTATGATGATACCTATGGTGTGCCTTAATGTATAATTACTTGGTTAATGAATGAGTTATGTGAAACTTGTTTTAATTAGGCTTAATAAGGGTTATGTAGCTAAGTCGTAAAGGTGTGAGTCTTGAATGACTTGTACTGAAAACTCATGTTTGCCGACGTGAGAATTGGTCTTGATGACTGTTTGGACAGTTCAAACTATTAATATATATATGTGTATATGTATATATATATATGTTTATATATGTGTGTGTGTATATATATGCATACACACACATACAGAGACATATATATATATGTATGTATGTATCTTGGATTGACGTGGGGTCGAGGCATTCCCTAGTCTTCCTTGATACCTTCGATTTGTGCAGCTAACACGTACTGAGGCCCTTTCAGCAAAGGGAGCTGAACCTATATCGCCCGTTGGTGCTGGTTTATGATGGTTGAGCTACATAGTCCAGGATAATATTTTACTATCATGCTAAACCTTGTTCCCTACCCAACATTTATTATATATATGTATGTATGAATGTGAACATGTACAAGGAGTTTGAAATTAAACTTTTGATTGACATTATTTTACCCTTACCCTAAGTTACATGCTAGTGCTAACCCCACTAATCATCTCCAGACGTTGTATCCTTCTACTTTTCCTACACAGTGATAGGTGATCTCAGAGTCGATTGTTACGGTGAAGTGGTGAGCTTTCATTCTCTAGAAGACTTGATCATTCCATCGGTTTTTCCTTCCATACACTAGAATTAAAGACTTCACATTTACATTATCATTGTCATAGTCAGTGTCGGGGGCATGTACCGACGTAGGTTGTCTTCTGGTATATAAATATAAGTACAGGTAAAGAGGTACATGCCTTGATTACCACATGATTTAAGGAAGACAACACCCTTAGGACCATAGATGACCACCTCTTTGAACCCTAGCCTTGACTTGAAAAGGGGGATTTGAGAGAGAGGATTTTTTAGAGTGAATAATGACCTCAGTATTGTGGAAAATTGATGAGAATTGGTCCTTGTAATTTCCAAAAGTCGTTTATAGGTGAAAGGACCTCCTTACCCCTCATCCCAAATGAAATAAAACAAAACAACCAAAAATTTTCATAGGTTTGTGGCACAAACCTTATTGCGGAGCTATCCTCCGGGTCGCGGACCCTATCCCGGAGACCCAACCTCTGTGACATGGAGGCTATCATAGAGACTAACCTTCATGACATGCTAATATCATGGAGGCTTACGGCCTCTGGGGTCCAAAACCACCTTGAGCCCCATTTGAAAATTTTGAACTCTCATGGGTTACCCTTTTAACATCCCTAAACATAATTTAAGTCAAGAATCAATGATTTAAATATAGGAAGGCCAAAAATAAAATACCTAAAATTTTAAGGGTGGTATATTTACCCTCCCTCTCTTAGGATCATTTGTCCCTGAATAATGAGCTAGGACATGTTTCACACGAGAATAGCAGTATTACACCTGAATCAAATAATAAAACCAGATGATAATATGGAAAAACAAAATTCATACCTTACGCTCCTTCATTCGACACATGGAACAGGAATGGATACTTAGACTTCATTTCCTTTTCCGCTTCCCAAGTGTCTTCTTCCGCCTTGTGGTTTCTCCAAAGGACCTTTACCAATGCTACATCTTTAGTCCTGAACCTATGAACTTGTCTTTCTAAGATCTCTATAGGGACCTCCTTGTAAGACAGAAAATCCGAGATACCAAAACTCTCGATAGGAACTACCACGAAAGGATCGCCTACACATTTCTTCAAGATGGACACATGAAACACATGTTGAATAGAACCCAAACTTACCAGAAATTCTAACTCATAAGTAACATTTACCACTCTCTTCAAAATCAAATAAGGGCTAACGTTTACCACTCTCTTCAAACTTCAACTCTCTTTGCCTTACGTCCGCATAGGACTTTTGGTGACTTTGGGAAGTCTTAAGCCTATGTCAAATCACCTTCACCTTTACCATTTCTTGATGAACTAAATCAGGACCGAACAACCATGCCTCACCAACTTTGAATTATCTAACACGAGATCTACACCTCTTACTATACAATGCCTCAAACAGAGCCATACTAATGCTAGAGTGAGAGCTATTATTATACGCAAACTCTATGAGATAAGTGGTAAACCAAACTACCACCAAAGCCAATTACATAAGCTTGAAGCATATTTTCCAAAGTCAGAATGGTCCTTTTCGATTGTCCACCTGTCTGTGGGTGGAAAGAGGTACTAAGGGTTACCTTAGTCCCCAAATCTCGCTGAAACAACCGCCAAAAATGAGATGAGAAATGAGTACCAAGATCCAACATAATGGAAACTAGAGCACCAAGCAGCTTCACGATCTCCTAAATAAACAACCTTGCATAATCTTCTGCAGAAAAGTTTGCCCTCATCGGCAAGAAGTGAGCAGGCTTAGTCACCTATCCATGAGAACCCAAAAAGAATCAAACTGGTCCCGAGACCATGAATGACTGGTAACAAAATCCATATTTATCACTTCCAACTTCCACATAGTAACTCAATTTCTTGGGAAAACCCACCAGGCCTCAAGTACTCCACCTTCACTTGTTGACACACCATGCACGTAGCCAAAAAATTAGACACATCCTTTATCATATTATTCTACAAATAGATCTCCTTAAGGTCATGATATATCTTCATCAAGCCAGGATGAACTTAATAACGTAACTTATGAGCCTCAGCCAAAATTCTACCTCGTAGCCCATCTACATCTGGAACACATAACCTACCTTGGAACCTCAATATACCATTACCGCCAATCTCAAAATCCATCACCTATGCTCACCCACATCATCCTTGATTTGCATTAAGATAAAATCCAACACCTGTTTCTCCTTCACCTCAGCACCAAGAGATGACTTTGCTACCTCTTGTGCAAACACACCACCATTTTCAGAATCCAAGAGACGAACTCCAAACTAGATAAATGGTGAATGTCCTTCACTAAGTCCCATTTTTCCTCATCCACATGGGATAGAATCCCCATAGATAGACTACTAATAGCATCAACAACCATACCATCCTTACCTGGGTAATAGTAGAGACTCATGTCATAGTCCTTGAGCAACTTAAGCCCTCTTCTTTGCCTGAGATTCAACTCCTTCTAGGTGAATACATATTGTAGGATCTTATGATCTAAAAAGATGTTAACATGGACCCCATATAGATAATACTGCCAAATCTTTAATGTGAATACCACAACTAGCAATTCCAGATGATGGGTTGAATAATTCCTCTCATAAACTTTTAACTGCCTAAAAGCATATGCTACCACCTTGCCATGTTGTATAAGTACACAACCAAGTCCTACACAAGATGTATCACAATAAACCATGCAACCATCACTACCATCAAGCATGGTCAAAACCAAATACAAAGTCAATTTACCTTTAAGCTTCTCAAAACTTTCCTCACAAGCATCGGACCACAAAAACTTCACCTTCTTCTAAGTCAACTTAGTCAAATGTGTAACAATCAATGAAAAGCTCTCCATAAATCTCCTATAATAACTAGCTAAACCCAAAAAATTCTAAATGTCTATTGGAGTTGTGGGTCTAGGACACTTCTTAACTATTATAACTTTATTCAGATCTACCATGATCCCTTCACTCGAAACAACATGACCCATAAAAGTATCAACATTCAACCAAAATACAAACTTTGAAAACTTAGCATGCAATTGTTGATCTGTTAGGGTCTTCAACATAACACGAAGGTGATTGGAATAATCCACCTCACTTTTAGAATACACCAAAATGTCATCTATAAACACAATTATGAAACAGTTCAAAAACTGATGGAATACCCAGTATATAAGATCCATAAATTCCATCGGGGCATTGGTCAATGCAAAGGACATAGTGAAGAACTCAAAATGCCTATACCGAGAATATAAGAAAGTCTTAGGGATATCCTCCTCTCTAATCTTTAGTTGATGATAGCCCAAACGGAGATTAATTTTTGAGAAATACTTTGCACCCTAAAGCTGGCCAAACAAATCATCAATCCTAGAAAGAGGGTAATTATTCTTCACCATCACCTTATTAAACTGATAACAGTCAATACACATCAGAAGAGAACCATCCTTCTAACACATAAAAAAAATAGTGCAACCTACAGAGACACACTAGGGTGGATAAAACCCATGTCAAAGAGATTTTTCAACTGATTCTTAAGTTCCTTTAACTCAGTTGGAGCCATTCTATAAGGAGGGATAAAGATAGGATGGGTGTCCAAAAGAAGATCAATCCCAAAATCAATTTCTCTATCAGAAGAATGCTAGGGAGATTATCAGGAAAGACAGGACATTTACTAACCATGGGTACAGACCATAAGGAAGGACCCTCTGAGTTAGAATCTTTAACCTAGACCAAATTAGAAAGACACCCTTTGGAAATCAATTTTTGGGCCCTAAGATATGATATGAACCTTCCCGTAGGCACTATGGAACTCCTTTTCCACTTAATAATTGGCTCATTAGGGAATTTAATGATGACCTTACGGGTCCAACAGTCTAAAAAGGCATAGCTCGAATGGAACCAGTCCATCCCCAGGATAACATTAAAATCTAGGATGTCTAATTCAAAAAGATCCACTAATATTTCCCTACCACCAATGGATACCACAAAACCCTTATAGACCCTTCTAGCAACTACCGAGTCAGCCACTAGGGTTAAAATAGAAAAAGGGTTCGAAATACACTCAGGATTGAAACCAAAATGTACAACCACAAATAGAGTCACATAAGAAAGAGTAGAACCAGGATCAAATAAATAATACACATCACTAGAAAAGAATTTTAACATACCAGTGATGACATCAAGAGATGCCTCAGACTTACGAGTAGTGAGAGCGTATAGGTAGTTCCGACCAGTGCCATTACTAGATATGGCACCCCTCAGTGCAGGAGATAATGGCATAAGAACCTTGTTGGTCTCAGAATAAACCTTTGAAGGATAATTCAATTGTATATGACCAATTTGACCATAACTAAAATACCTATTCCTCCCTTTCTTACACTGACCATGATGCAACAGACCATAAAATCTGCAAGGATGATATGATGGAGTCGACTGGGCCCTATTGGATTGAGATTAGGTATTCTATGCCCTATAACCATTACCACTCTGGAATCAATGATCTCTGGACGGCTTCAAATAAGGTGCCCTAGCCATCGAATAAGAAATAGAGTTTCTCCTCTACTTCTTAGACCATTTCCCACCATCTATACCACTCTACTGCTATCCTCCACCCTAATCCAAATATTAAAAATTCTTACTCTACCTCTCCCCTATCTCTATTTGCTTCTTTTTTTCCTTCTCAACCTATTGTATATACACCACAAGTCTAGATATGTCCATATTTTTGTTAAAAAGGTATCTTTACTCTCAAAAATCAAATCATGAGACAACCCAAAAGTAAATTTTCTCATTCTATCCCTTAAGCTAGACACTAGATCAGGAGAATATTGCAAAAACTAGTGGAATTTGAAAGAATACTCCTTTACTGTCATCTTGCCTTACTTTAAATTCCCAATTCCTCAGTTTTTGCCTCCTTAACTCCTAAGGAAAGAAGCAATCTAGAAAGGTACTAGAGAAATTATCCCACAAAGCAGACTCAATATCATCACCCCTAAGTTGCTCCCACTCCTCAAACCATTGGTACGCTATATCCTTCAGCTGATAAGTAGAAAATTCCACACCCTCTACTTCAGTAGCATGCATTACCAGAAAGATCTGCTCTATCTCCTCTATAAAACTATGGGGATCTTTCTCAACCTTAGTACCTATTAAAGTTGAAGGGATAAACCTCATAAACCGTCTAACTCTAGTGGCCTCAAATGAACTCCTAGCATTACTAGTAGAACTCATCTGACGTGACTGATATGTCACCAACTGAGTCAACAAATGAATGGATTAGCAAAACTCAGCATTAGTAATATCTCCCTAAGGTGACAGAGTATAAATATCACTATCTGGAGGATGATCAATGGTGATAGGTGGAACTCCATGGAAATAATTAGAAAAAGTGACCCTAGACTGGGTCTGTACCCCATAAATTGGGTGAGCTCCCCACATTGTCCTTAAGCAGGAAAGAAGAGTTTCCATGAGCTTAAGATTGTCTAGGAGGCATGATCTTAAAGTAGAATATAAGAGGGTTAGAGGAATTTATGGCCTTAGACTATATAGCTCAAAAGTAAGACAACAAAAAAAGGAAACATTCCTAAATGCCTCGTTGCCGCGCCCTTATAAGTGTGGCGCGTTGAACACCCATAAAAGAGAATATAGAGGCCTCTCCCTTATAAGTGTGGCACACTTCACACCTATAAAAGAGACTCTACTTGACATGACTTTGTGGACACCCAATGGCACTGAACGCAGATTCTGATACCAACTTTATCACGACCAGAACCAGGGCCTGGCTGTGATAGGTATTTCAAATCCACTGAAGACTGGAGACCACCCCCTAATCCTATTCTAATGTAACCAAGAGCACCTACCAACTTATGAATACTAATATAAAACAAAGTGTGAATGATAAATTCAAGAGTCTATATAAGATCAATATTTGAAAACCATCCATAATACCTATGTCCACAGTATACATAATACCTTTAACAAACTGTGTAGCAATAAAGTGTTAGCGAATTCTCTTGACCATGGACAAAACTAAAATGAATCCAAGTCTACGACCTGAGAATCCAAAACATGAAATAAAGTCTTCAAAATAATGAAAGCTCACCACTTCAAGTCAACTCATGAACTAATCATGAACACCTAATCATTGTGCAGGAAAGGTAGACTTTTCTTTGGACCTTGCATCGCGTGAGGATACAACATCTGAAGATGGTTAGCGGTTGGAGTGCTAGCATATAACTCAGGGAAAAAGGGACAAATAATGCCATACATAATAATTCAAAACCAGTCAAAACTTATGCACACCATCAAATGTAAAACATATATATATATATCACATGCTGAGGTAGGGAACAAGGACTTACATGAACGTTTAAAATCTTAACCTGGCTGTGTAGCTTAAACATCATAGTATAATAGAACCCACGAGCTATATAGTCCCCAACTTTTACCCTCTGGTTGGGCCCTAGTACATATAGCTGCACAAATCAGCGAATGATCATATACATATGCACGGGGGACTCTAATATCCCAGTTATATACTAAGGTAACTTAAGCACCTGATCATGTAATGTAGTATGGAGGACTCTAACCTCCCATTCATGTAGTAAGGTGGACTTAAACCACCTTGTCAATAGCAAAAAGAGACTCTAAACTTGATGAGTGGTGAATTTACCATCATTTGAACTCAAAATTCATGCAAGTTACGATGATTTAAATGTATAAACGAGACATATGTGTGATTAAATTTACTAATATCCATATTTTTTAGGCATACATATTATGATATGGAAATATATGAATTTAAACTAAAAAAGATCAAAATAGAAAAAAGAAGTGCAGCTGGAAGACCTGGAACAAAAACAAGCCTCAGTTTCCACGATCGCGGTTTGAGGGCTACGATCGCGGCCAGTCAAGATAAGTCGATACACCACGATCATGACTTTTGACTGCAATCATGGCCTAGTGAGAATACATCCCATGGGAAGATTTTTAAATTCACACATTCATCCCAATTCCATTAAGAAGTTCAAACCTGATCTCATAAAAGAGACCTCAGAATTTTTAGGACTATTCTAGTTTCCAATTTTTAGAGATTGTAAAAATTTTGGGGTGAACAATACATTAGAGTGGCATCCATGTGAAGGATTAGATATTACCATTGAATATTTGTTGAATGCTAAAGTTTGCAAATTATATTCTCTTTATCTTTTAATAAATCAAACGAATGGAGATTATGGGTAAGTCTTTGCTTATTAATCTTATGTGTAGCTAGTTCTTCCTTTTGGGGTTATTTTTGAATGGGGTAAAAGAATGTGTTGGTTGTGATTGTCAACTTTAAATTATTAGTTCAAGTTGTTGGGTTTTACAAATGCTTGATTGTAAAATGGACTTTGTTAGTGAAAACCTCAAATATCCTAGAGCCCCACATCTTCCTTGAAAGAGGGATGTGGGTAATCTTGATCCTACATCATACTTGAAAGGGGAATGTAGGTGACATGAG
The DNA here is from genome assembly GCF_002878395.1 of Capsicum annuum. Lineage (NCBI taxonomy): Eukaryota > Viridiplantae > Streptophyta > Magnoliopsida > Solanales > Solanaceae > Capsicum > Capsicum annuum. The sequence continues at coordinate 133,451,294 of NC_061115.1, forward strand.
TATTTATGAATGATAGAATAGATAATAGTTATTCTCTTATTGTTGTCTTAGAAATAAGGATAAATTGTGGAATTGCTATATCTTGGACATCATTTTAGAAATAGTGATGTCAATTTAAGGTTTGGTTGCAAATAGTTGACCACACCCACTTGGTATTCGAAAGAATTAGTGGGTGGTATTTTGATACTTTGTCGAAAGGCTAGTATCTAAATCCCTTACTGAACCTACCCATGCATGCTTTAAATAAGATTTGAAGTAGCTTGTCAAGTTACCACATACTAGTTTCCCTTAGTAAAACATAACCCCAATTTCCGTTTCTAATTGATTACGCTTTAGAGTATTTGTGACCCCAAGTTAGTATTTAGAAACCAAACACTAGTTATATCAGTGAAACTTTTAACCCCCCCCACCCCAATAATACTTGTACCTTAGGTTTAAACTCAACAAGTAACTTTAATTTTGAACTTGTTTAATCGACACTCACATTTTTCCTCATAGATTCAGTCCCAGCTAAAAGTTGGGTAATTATATTGATGATGATCGCCTTGCACTTAAATTGACGCATAAGTTGAGCGTTATAAAAATGGTAGGGAACAATTTGGCGGATTGAGTTAGTTTAGAATTTTAGTTTATTTACTTGGATTCAAACTTGTAAATATTTATTTATGATTTTCTTTTGTTTCTTGTGTTGGATAGATTTTTATTTTTATTTCCCTGTCACTATGGCATCTTCAAATGAATATGAGTTTGGTGGTTGGAAATATTATCTTGATGATCCATATCCATATTGTAATGGACCCCACTTTTGGAAAGATTGTATATATGCTCCTCGGAGAGATATGTGTGCACTATATTGGGATTATAGTTGTTCTTTATGTGGTGGTTGATAGGGACATTGGAGTGATTGACTAAATTCCCTCTCCCCTAGTTATGCTACCAAAAATACTAGTTCTTCTTATGAGTTTGATAGGTCTCATGATGAAACAAAGGAAGAAAAATATTTCGGGTACAATAGTGTTGAAGCAATGCTTTAAACTCTATTGGGTTGGGCAGCTACATTGGAGGAGGACGTGCGTGACTTGCATCAATCCAATGAGGCATTATAAAGGAATTCAGAAGGATAAAAGAAGTCGGTATGGAGGATAATCTTTCAAATACCATGGGCAGGCCACTCTTTCAACTGAGATCAATGTTGAAGAATCCTCGGTAATTTCCCAACCAACTGAATCAAACATGAGAGATGATGCCAAGATTGAGAAAATGGTACTAGAGTCAAAAGAAAAAGCTAAACAAATCCTTTGAAAATGATCTAGTCCATTTCTAAGGGAGAATGACAAGAAGGATACAACCCCGGAATTAGGGAGAATACCTCACTCGAACCACTTTTCAACATTATGCTTGGTGGATGTGATGAAAGTTAAACCACCTAAGGAAATGAAAAATTTTGGAGATGAGGAAAAAATTCCCTACATTTTGGAGTTTGTCATTCCTAAAGGGAAAAATGAATCCCACTACTTGAAGGTCAAAAAATGCAAGACTCAATGTGGATTCTTGAAGTTATCATTGATACCCAATGGGCCAACTCGAATATTTGATGTACATTTGGGTAAAAAATTCAAGTTTTCAATGTGGGCCAATAGAAGTAGTATCGTTGCGCCCTCGCATTTCCCCCATGTACCACAAAGACGTATTAATCAAAAGTTGGGGTGCCATTTCAAGTATTCCAAGTGGAGACATAAATGAAAGTTGAAGTCGCGATAAACTATGACCAGCTTTTGACATGGTTATTAATGCAGTTTCAGGGATCCCTTTGACACTTCTTGTGATTTTGAATTATGTAGCTAGGTCACTACAAGTCTTTTTATTGGGTGTGTGTGGACATGCCCTTGTGTGAGTACACACTGGCATACAATACTTCAACTTAGTTTACACAAAGCATGGAAATTTTATGCAATTGATTATTTTTATTTCTAGATTTTTATATCTTTTAAAAATAATGTTGGACGGGGTTTTCCCTATGATGGACTGAGTAACGACATTCTTAAGGGAAAAAAGCATCGTGATTGGGTTTTGAGCCATGGATGCAGGGTAAGTTTGAGTACCTGTGACATTTTTGATTTGGGATCACATTTATAACTATGGAGAAGTTTGAGTAGCCATATGGTTGGTTTGCTCGGATGAAAGACAACATAAGACAAGGGTTAGGTTGGTGCCATAATTAGAGAATTATACATGGTGCAACTGCAAAGCAACCCCCCCCCCCCTCTAAATTTTTTCAAAAATCAAGGGCTTGGACGTGAGCGACCTTGTAAAAATACTTTCACTTTTTGTGACTCTAAGATTTTGGCTTGTGAAAATTGGTAGATACTCTATTGTTATCTTTAGCGGGAGGGGCAATTGAGCCTATTTGGCAAGTTTACATGCCATATGCGGTGAGCTTATTTGTTTAAATCTCATGTATACTTATGCCATCTAGAACTTGCACCCTTAGTCTCTCAAGGCTAAATTTGATTGTACTTGGTTGTTGAGATAATCCTAGGCCATATTTGTGACATTGGTAGTCCACTTTAGCCTAAAAATCCTACCAGTGCATAGATGTTATCCCTAGTCACCCACTTTGAGCCTTTGGACCCTTTTTGCAAAAAAACATTACAAGCCATGAGCCATTCATTTTTTATCACTCTTTTGAACCCTACCCTCCTTGAGCTTAGAAATGCAACTTGAGGCTAAAAGCCTAAGTTAGGGGTGGCGAAGATTGGAAGAGTTAACTTTGGGCCACGAAGTTTTAAGTAAGTGACTAAGAGCTTAAGAATTGAGAACAACTGAGTAAGGAAAAGAAAAGACCCAACAAAGGAATAAAATGCATGAAATATGCAAGAAAAAAATGAAAAGAAAATGGGTGAACCAAGGAAATAAAAGTAGGAACATTTGTAAAGAAAAGAAGTGGCCCATGGTCAAAAGTTGGAAGGAATTGTATGATGTAGATGTTCAAGGAGGGTATAGCCATATTGTTCCTAAAGAATACCCTACTCTACCCCAAACCTACGTTACAAGATCGAAAAGCCCTTCATGATTTCCAACCACTTATATTCAATGTAGTAGCGATTGAAAATTGGGGCAATCCTATGGCATGGTACTTGTTAGTATTGAGAGTTCTTAAGAGAGAGAGAGATAGAGTTTTGTAATTAAATTCCTTGTTGCATATTTGATAACTTGGTATGTAGAATTTTCCTTCTTGTAAGGTGGCATGTAACCAAGTTGAGGTGGGTGATTTTGTCATCTCCCAGAAAAAAATGAGGCAAAAGGAGTATGTTGTTATTGAAGTCAAAGTCAAGTCAATTCTAGAGTATTAGTGATTGTTACATGGTTGCTCTTTGAAATCTTTTTCATCCTTGGATATTGCATTGTATGTTGAGGGGTGTCGGGAGAATAGCTTTGCCTATGTTTGAAGAGCTACTTGTGGTAGTAACTAAGCTTGAAGTCATTGTGATCATTAAGTTATTAAATTTAGGCATAAATATGCATTATCTCATAGTAAGAGGTAATGTTTCTTGAGGACAAGCAAAGCTTTAAGTTCGGGGTATTGATGAGTGGTGAATTTACCACTCATTTTCACTCAACATTCATGCACCTTACCATGATTTAAATGTATAAATGAGACATATGTATGATTAAATGAACTACTATCCACATTTCGTAGGAATACAGATTATGAGTTAGAAATATGTGGACTTCAACTAAAACAGATCAAAAGAGAGAAAAAAAGTGCAGTTGGAAGACCTGAAGAAAAAACAGGCATCAGTTACTGCGATCGCGGACAGTCAAGACAGGTCAAGATACCGCGATCGTGAGTTTTGACCATAGTCATGGTAGATGCAATCGTAAACACGCTCCCGAGATCGCGGCCTAGAGGTAATACAACCTAGGGGCAGATTTGTAAATTCACACATTCATCCATAATTCCCTTCAGAAGTTTAAACCCTATCTCATAAAGGAGGCCCTGGAATTTTTGGGACTATCATCCATATTCTCGTTTCCAATTTTTAGAGAACAATTATTGTACTAATTTTGGGATGAACAATACATTAGATTGCCTTTCAAGTGGAGGATTAGATATTGCCATTGAAGATTTGTTGAACCCTAGATCTTGCAAATTGCATTCTATTTATCTTTCAATAAATCAAATTGATGGAGATTGTGGGTATATCTTTGCTTATTAATCTTATGTGTAGCTAGTTCTTCCTCTTGGGGTTATGTTTAATGGGGTAAAAAACTGTGTTGGTTGTGCTTGTTAGCTTCAAATTATTAGTTCATGTTGTTGGGTTTTACAAATGCTTGATTGTAAAATGGAATTTGTTGGTGAAAACATCAAATCTCCTAGATCCCCACATCATCCTTGAAAGAGGAATGTGGGTAATCTAGATTCTTCATTATCCTTGAAAGGGGAATGTAGGTGACATGAGAATTTGTGAACAATAGAATAGATAATAGTTATTCCCTTTTTGTTATCTTAGAAATAAGGATAAATTGAGGAATTGCTATATCTTGGGCATCATCCTAGAAATAGGGATGTCAAATTGAGGTTTGGTTGCAAATAGTTGACCACACCCACTTGGTCTTCAAAAGAATCAGCGGGTGGTAGTTTGATCTTCATCACAAGGCTAGTATCGAATCCCTAACCGAACCTACCCACGCATGCTTTAACTAAGAATTTAAGTAGCTTGTCAAGTTACCACATACTGATTGCCCTTAGTAAAACATAACCCCAAGGCCTGTTTAGTATTTGTGACCCCAAGTTAATATTTAGAAACCAAACACTAGTTATATCCGTGAAACATTTAAACCCCTCCCCTCCATAAATACTTGTGCCTTAGGTTTGAATTCAATAAGTAACTTTAATTTTGAACTTGTTTAATCACCAATCCCATTGTTCCTCATGGATTCAACCCCGACTCAAAGTTGGGTAATTATATTGACGATGACCGCCTTGCACTTATATTGACGTATAAGTTGAACGTTATCAAACCCCAAGCCATTACGACCCCAGCACCGGCTAGCGTGGTTTCCAGAGTTACTCCTTTTACGACCTCCACTTTCATGACCAGCTACGCAACCCTCTTTTAAACCCAACTAAAATATTTAACTCACATTCCCATTTATTAAACCAATTATGCACCAAGGCAACCCATTGGTATCGTTATACCAATATCTCTTGCAAGCTAATATCATCATTCGATGTCATTAATTTAACCAACTGGGACGCTAACCCATCGGCCACAAATTTTTAAGTAATAACCATTTAGTACTCAAACTTGTTTAGCTAACAGAACCTCCAATGTTCCAATTCCATAATCAATGGCCACTAAGGCCTTTCTAAAATCTTTTATTTTCCATTAACCCTTTTTATGCCTATGCATTAGTACAAGTAATCCAAATCAATCTATGTGACAAAACCATATTCAATATCAATTTCACAAATAGGTTGAGGGCACATAATCTTCGAAACCATATATCAGGGCAAAATCATCAAATTAGGGATTAACCATGCCCCCTCAGTTTATTCACCATTCCTATGCATTCCACAATGTTTGAAATCATTAATAAAACATGAGTATTGCTTACTAAATCATGGAAAATCAGTTTAATAATCAATCATGTCAAAAGCCCCCAACTATGTCAAAAGCCCCAACTATGTCAAAAACCACATCAAAACCATATATTAGTAACCAATTCATGCCATTAAGAAAAATATAATTATAAGTATAGGTAAAGAGGTACATGCCTTGATTACCACATAATTCAAAGAAGACAACACTCTTAGGACCCTAGATAACCACCTCCTTGAACCCTAGCGATGACTTGAAAAGGGGGATTTGAGAGAGGATTCTTAGAGTGAATAATGACCTCAGTATCATGGAAAACTGATTATAATTGGTCCTTATGATGTTTAAAAGTCATTTTTAGGTGAAAGGACTTCCTTACCCCTCATCCCAAATGAAATAGAACAAAACAACCAAAAATTTACATATGTCCATGGCACGGACCTTATCACAGAGGCTATCCTCATGTCGCAGACCGTATAGCGAAGACCCAGCCTTTGTGACATAGAGGCTATCACAGAGACTAACCTCCATGACACGCCAATATCGCAGAGGCTTACTATCTCTGATGCCTAAAACAACCCTAAACCCCATCAAAAATTTATTAAACTCTCTCAGGTTACCCTTTTAACATCCTCGAACATAATTTAAGTCAAGAATCGATGATTCGAATATGCGAAGGAAAAAAATAAAATACCTTAAATTTTAAGGGGTTATAATGGATAATGATCGCTGTAGGGTGATAGCCATTCTTACTTGTGCGATCGCAGCATGTTTACCTTGCACCAGGTATCAACTGAGACTTTGAAGGAATTTAAATGTTTTGGCCAATGCTTTGGGATTCATTCAGAATCTAATATAGGCAAATGAACTATGAAACCAAACTAAATTCGATATTCTAGACGGATTGGTCAAGTCGGGTTTTCCATCTGAGGTCGTTTCAACCAAATGTAGGTCCCACACCTGAATTTCTAATTTTTTAATTTTCCGACCAACAGGTCAAAATGAGTTTGGGTGCATTGAAACCCAAACCAAAGGTCTACATAGCCTAAAATCAATATTTTGGAACTACAGGCACGGTCGGAATTTGCATCCGAGATCATTTTATTAAAGTTTTTTCCTGTGGGCATATGGAACCAGCGAAGTCTTCAAAATAGGGAATTGACTGTAAAAACTAAATGAACGGCTTGATAACCGAGCTCTTATTTACAGAAAATAATTAGTGTCTTGGGGAAACTATGGAAAATCTTTAATGGAAAAAGTAAGTGGAAATATGGAAAATGACCTAGAGAGTTATTACAATAACCATTAATAAAGGAGATTTTGTCCCCAAAAGTTAAAGATGAGAAAGTACCTGAAGTATCAAACAGGTGAGGACACTGGGCCTACATCTCACTCTCAATCTCCCATGTGGTCTATTCCACCAGACAATGCCTCTATTAAACCTTAACTAAAGGAATCTCGCTAGTACGCAATCGCCTCAAATCATTAGCGAAAATAAGCATATGCTCCACCACAAAGGTCAAATGCTCGTCTGACTAGATTGAGTCCTATCTAAGCACATGGGATGGGTCAGGAATATACCATCGCAATATGGATACATGAAAGATAAGATAAACAATAGAAAAATTTAGAGGTAATGCTAACTCATAAGCTACCTTGCCAATTGCATGCATAATATCAAAAGGACCAATGTATCGAGGACTGAGCTAACCCTTCCTCCCAAATCTCATCACATCCTTCATGGGTGATACATAGAGGAACACACCGTCACCAATGCAAAATATCAAGGCCTGAAGCCTACGATCTGCATAGGCCTTCTGCCTACTCTGGGTTGCTTTCAGCCTATCTTGAATCACCCTGAATCTATCCAATGATTCCTGAAGCAAATCCATACTGCGGGGTCTCACCTCGGATGTCTCAAACCATCCGACCAACGAACAACATATTCTACCATAAAAGCCTCAAAAGGCACTATCTCGATACTTGAATGATAACTGTTGTTATAGGAAAACTCAGCCAAGGCTAAGTGCTGATTCTACTCGCCTCCAAAATATATAACATAGGCTCGGAGTATATCCTTAAGTACCTGAATAATCCGCTCGGATTGACCATCAGTTTTTAGGTGAAAGGCTATACTCTAATCCACTTAAATACCCAACTCCTTTTGAAATTATCCCCAAAACCTCAAACTGAACACCGATCCATGGCCTAAAATGATAGAAATGGGCACCGCATACAAATGGACTATCTCCCAAACATAGATATTGGCTAATCTCTCAGTGCTAAAGGTCATCTAAATAGGAATGAAGTGTGTTGACTAAGTCAAATGATCCACAATAACCCAAATGCCATTAGAACTACGGGAGGTACGAGGTAAACCACTAATGAAGTCTATAGTAATTTGTTCCCATTTCCACTCAGGAATGGGTAACCTCTGAGTCAAACTACCAGGACACTGATGCTCGGCCTTTAACTTCTAACCAATAGAAAATGAGCTACAAATTCTACCACATCTCTTTTCATGGCACTCCACCAATAGTGTTGCCTCAAATATCTATACAACTTGGTTGTACTGGGATGAATGGAATATCTAGAGCTGTGAACTTTATACATAATCAAATGAATTAAATCACAATAAGGAACACAAATACGACAATCAAACCTCAAAATACCCTTCAAATTAATAGTGTACCTCTTGGACTCACCACCCAACACTTGATAACGAAGGGAGCAAAGCTTTCCATCCTCATACTGTCGATCACAAACCTATTCCAATAGTGAGGACCTTGCCTCCACACTAGTCAAAATTCTCCTAGGGTCTGAGATATCAAGGCAAACCATCAAATTGGATAAGGAATAAAGTTCCATGCTAGAGGCCTCTAAGAAACTGATATGCAGGCAAAGCTACCATACTCATTGCCTTGCGACTCAAGGCATCAGCTAGATGATACAAGATAGAAATATCATCCTTAAGAAACTCCATCCATCTATGCTATCGAGCATTAAGCTCTCCGTAGGTCATAATATGTTAAAGATTATGATGATCGGCAAAAATCATAGTATACACACCATAGAGATAATGCCTTCAAATCTTGAGCGCAAAAACTATCACCGCCAACTCCAAATCATGAGTGGGGTAGTTGCACTTATGCATCTTAAGCTATCTAGAAGCGTAAGCAATGAAATGACCCTGCTACATCAAAACACAACCAAGGACAACACTAAATGCATCACAAAACATATTGAATCGTCACTCTCAATAGAAAGAGTAACACAAAAGCTGAGGTAAGAAAATCCTTGAGCTTTCCAAAGCTCAACTCACACTTCTCGAAACATCAAAAAGGAATATCCTTTCAAGTCAATTTGGTTATAGGGGTTGACATATTCACAAAGCCCTCAATGAAACATCTATAATAACTGGCCAACCCAATAAAGCTATGAACTTTAGTCGAAGATGTAGGTCGAGCCCAATCATGAATCGCCTTTATCTTGGCTGGGTCTTCCATAATACCACCCTTAGACACTACATGGATAAGGAATGTCACTAACTTAAGACAAAACTCACACTTAAAGAACTTAGCAAAAAGCAAATGATCTCTCAGAGTATGGAGCATGATCCTCAAATATTGCGCATGCGCCTCTCCACTCCTCGAGTACACAAGTTTGTCATTAATGAATAGAATCACAAAGGAGTCCAAATAAGGCCTGAATATTTGGTTCATCAAATTCATGAACGTGGTTGGGGTATTAGTTAACCCAAAGGACATCATTAAAAACTAATAATGACTATAATGGTCCTAAAAGTTGTCTTTGGTACATCCTTAGCCTGAATCCTCGGCTGATGGAAACTAGACCTCAAATCAATCGTAGAAAACACCACTGCACCCTGAAGCTAGTCAACCAAATAATCAATGTGAGGCATAGAGTAATGATTCTTTACCATCACCTTATTAAGTTTCTTATAATCAATGCAAATACGCATTAAACCATCCTTTTTCTTTACAATCAATACAGGATATACTCACAAGGACATACGTGGTCTAGTAAAACCCTTCCCAAGAAGTTCCCGAAGCTGAGAATTCAGCTCCTTAAACTCGGTAGTAGCTATACGGTAAGGTTTTATAGAAATAGGTCGAGTTCTAAACTCGAGGTCAATAGCAAACTCAATCTTATGAATAGGGGAATACCAGGTAGATCGGTAGGAAAGACAATAAAAAACTCACGAATAATAGTCACAGAGTCAAGTGACGGACTCTCCAACTAAGTATCACAAATATAAATAAGATAAGACTCACAACCCCTCAAAATAAGTCTCCTAGAACGAATATATTAGATAATCCCCATCAGCTCATGGCTAACCGCTCCCTACTATATAAATGAGGGTATGCTGGGCATGGCAAAGGTAATGGTCTTAGCGAAACTATCCATGACCGTATAATAGTGGTTTAAATAGTCCATGCCTATAATCATATCAAAATCCAGCATATCCAGAATAATAAGATCAACACAAGTATCAACATCACCTACTGTCTCAACACATGATCTGAATACTTGATCCACTACTAAAAAATCACCCATGGGAGTAAATACACATAAAGGCATAAATAAAAAATCACTAGTCAACTCTAATTGTGGTGCATAATAGGTAAATATATAAGAATAAGTGGATCCCAAATCAAATAAAGTAAGAGTCGACTTGAGGCGCGCCAAAATTATACCTATGACTATAACATCCGAAGTCTCAACCTTGGGTCGAGCAGGTACTGCTTATAAATAACCACGACCACTGACACGACCCAAATCGGGGCCTTGTCTTAATGGGTATCCCAAGTCCAACCAGGATCGGGGACTATCCCCGTTACTCGACCCAGCCTCCAAACACGTACCCTGAGTCGGATGAATTCAAAACAAATAACAAGATAGCATTTATTACAATTTTAGACTCTAGGATAGGTCCATGACCATGACCAACCCAAGAAAGTCCAACCAACTAATATCCAACCAATAACCAAAACCAAACCAAAATAATAAGCATGTATAAGTCCATAACATAATAGGATGGAACAATCATAAATATAGTCAAATAGTATCATCCCCAATACTAATGCTAATACTAAGGATGACATCACTACCGGCACCGCCCATAACCAACCCATAGTAGTTCTATAAAGCCTCTAACCGAAAGTAAAACAATATCCGATTGGGACATGCCCGCAATAATAGATAAAACCAATATCCATGAAATAAATAGAGTCTTCCGGAGTATGAAAGCTCATCACTTCAATCCAACAGCTGATCCCAAATCTGATCACTAAGCAGGAAAAGTAAAATGGCCAGTTCCTACATCGCGTGGGGATACATCCACCCAAAGACGGGTTAGTAGGTGAACGATAGCATGCACTTAGGATAAGGATAAAATAATGTCAAACTTTAAAGCCAAGTAAAATAACCATATACATATACAACCATACATACATACATATATATATAACCATGCTGGGAAAGGAATTCGGGTTTAGTATGCCTTTAAAACCATTAACCTGGGTATGTGTAGATTAACCAACCTAGAAATATCCATGGGATATATAGTTCCAGTGTAACCCCTGAACGAGTCTCGATGCGTGTAGCCGCACAAACCGAAGATACCATAAGAGTAGGGGATTCCTGAGTACCCTTCGCTCTCTATGATATATATATATACAAGTATACTTAGGGGATTCATGTGTACCCCATAAGTATCATATATAGTCGCCATGACCAACCCTTATGTCGACAAACATGAGTTTCCAATGTCCATCCATTGGACTCACACCTTCACAGTTAGCTATCACACCCTTCCATTATTGCCCAATTAAAATCATTACCACATAACCAAACCACCATTCCATTTATTACTAACTAAGCCTATAAGTAGTGGTATCGTCATACCGACTATAGCTTGCAAGTAATGTCCTCAACCTCCCAACACCACCTAATACTGGACAATATACGACTGGGTCACTTGACCTCTACTCTTACCATACAACTAGTATGGTGAGTCGTATAATGTCCAAAAGGTCTAAAATAGAGGAATTTTCTATGGGTCAAAACCCAGGGTGTTTCAGTCTCTCCCACTAGGATCATTCATCCCCGAATGATGAACAAGGTAGTAAAAACACGAATTACACCCTAACATAGCCATTTCAACCTTTAAATAAGTTAGAAAACAAAGATGCAAGGAAATTAACCTTTCTTTAACCAAGTTAGAAAACAAAGATAAGATCAAGAACACATACCTTCCGCACAAATATTTAGAGAAGAAAATAAATGCGAATACTTGGACTTCATGTCTGCTTCTGATTACCAAGTAGCTTCTTCCAGCTTGTGGTTCTTCCAAAGAACCTTAATTGAAGCTATATCCTTGGTTTGTAACAAACGAACCTTTCAATCCAAGATCTCAATTGGGATTTCTTTAAAAGACAAATAATCTAAGATACCCAATCCTTCTAAAGGAACAACCGGTGAAGGATCATCTATACACTTTCTCAACATAGAGACATGAAATACCAAATAAATGGAGCTCAAACTAGAAAGTAACTCCAATTCATACGTAACATTACTAACTCTTCTTAAATCCATATAAGGACCAACATACCGGGGAATGAACTTCTTCTTTTTCACAAACCGCATACTCCTTTCATGGGAGATACCTTTAGGAACACCCTATCACCAACCTCAAACTCAAGTTCCTACGCCTTACATCCACATATGACTTTTGGAAACTTTGGGCAGCCTTATGCCTATCCCAAATCAGCTTTACCTTATTCATAGCCTGATAAACGAAATCTGGGCTAAACATATCCGCCTCACTAAGATTGAATAACCCAATAGGATATCTACACCTCCTACCATACAATGCCTCAAAAGGGGCTATCCCAATACTAGAATAATACCTATTGTTGTAAGAAAATTCTATAAGAGGTAGTACTCAACCCAATTACCACCATAATTAATCACACATGCACAAAACATATCTTCCAATGTTTGAATAGTCCTCTCTGCTTGTCCATCCATCTATGGGTGAAAAGAAATACTCAAACTAACTTTAGTACCCAACCCCTTCTAAAACGACCACGAAAAGTGAGATAAGAACTGCGTACCATTATTAGAGATAATCACAATAGGTACCTCATGCAGCTTCACAATCTCATGAAAATACAACCTCGCATAATCCTCAGTAGAAAAATTATTCCTCACTGGCAAGAAGTGAGTCGACTTTATCATCCTATCCATGATGAACCAAACCAAATCAAATTGGTTTTGAGACCGAGTAAGACTGGTAACGATATCCATGTTGATCACTTCCTATTTCTATTCAGGCAGGTCAACTTATTGATACAAGCCTCCGGGCCTCATGTGCTCAACTTTCACTTATTCATACACTAAATATTTGGCCACAAAACCAGCCACATCATTCTTTATACCATTCCATAAATATATCTCCTTGAGATCATAGTATATTTTCATAGAACTGGAATGAACAACATAGCGTAATTCATGCATCTTAGCTAATATCCTTTCTTTGAAACCATCGACGTCAGGAGCACATAACCTCCCTTGGTACCACAAGGTACCATCACCACAGATCTCAAATACCATTACCTTTTGACTACCTATATCACCCTTTATTTTCATCAAGATAGGATCTAGCATTTGCTTCTCCTTGATCTCTGCACTAAGAGATGACTGAACTACTTCTTGTACCAATGCACCACTATTCTCAGAGTCCAAAAGATGAACTCTAAGATTAATCAAATGGTGAATATCCTTCACAAGATCCTGCTTTACTTTTCCATGTGAGCTAAACTCCACATAAAAAACCTGATAAAAGCATCAAAAAGAACGTTAGCTTTATCTAGGTGGTAACGAAGACTCATCTTATAGTCCTTAAGAAGCTCAAGCCATCACCTCTGCCTGAGGTTAAGCTCTTTCTAAGTAAACACATATTATAGACTCTTATGATTCAAGAAGATATCCATGTGCACTCCATACAAATAGTACCTCTGGAGTTTTAATGCAAACACCACGGCTAACAACTCCAGATCTTAAGTCGGATAGTTCCTCTTATGTACTTTCAACTGCCTAGAAGCATAGGAAATTACCTTACTTTACTGCATCAAAATACAGCTAAGTCCCACTTAGGATGCATCACAGTAAACCACAAACCCTTCATTAGCTTTAGGCAAAGTCAAAATCAAAACTGAAGTTAAATTATCATTCAACTTCTCCAAACTACCATCACAAGCATCCGACCAAGAGAACTATACTTTCTTCTGAGTCAACTTAGTTAATGGAGAAACTATCATTGGAAAGCTCTCCACAAACCTCTTATAATACACGGCCAAACCTAAGAAGCTCCAAATGTTGGTTGGAGTCATGGGTCTAGGCTACTTCTTAACCACCACCACCTTTTGTGGATCCATCATGATCCCCTTACTACAAATAATATGACCCAAAAAAGTGACAACATTCAACTAAAATTCATATTTCAAGAATTTGGCATACAATTGTTGGTGTTTCAAGGTCTAAAATACCATACATAGGTGATTGGCATAATCTACCTCACTCTTAGAGTACACCAGAATGTCATCAATGAAAACAATAATAAAAATATCCAAAAACTGATGAAATACCCTATTCATCAAATCCATGAATGTCGCCTGGTCATTGGTCAAACCAAATGGCATAATCAAGAACTCAAAGTGCCCATACCGGGTATGGAATGCCATCTTAGGGATATACACCACCCTAATCTTAAGCTGATGATACCCGGGCCGAAGATCTATTTTTAAAAAGAATTTGGCACCTTGCAATTGATCAAATAAGTCATTTATCCTAGGAAGTTGTTCTTAACTGTCACCTTATTCATCTACCGATAGTCAATACATATCCGAAAGGAACCATCTTTTTTAGGCACGAATAATACCAGTGCACCCCATGGGGACACACTAGGATAGATGAAACCATTATCTAAAAGATCCTTAAGTTGCTCCTTGAGTTCCTTTAACTCAACCGGAGCCATTCTCTAAGGAGTAATAGCTATTGGATGAGTATCTACAACCAAACTAAATCTCCCTATCCGTAGGAACAACAGGAAGATCATCCAGAAAGACCTCAGGAAACTCATTCACTATCAAAACCACATGCAAAGAAGGACCTTTCGAGTTAGAGTCTCTAACCCAGACCAAATGACTGAGAAACCCCTTAGTGATTAACCTCTAAGCTCTAAGATATGATATAAACTTCCCCTTAGGAGCTTGGAAACCACCCTCTCATTCAATAACCGATTCATTAGGGAACTTAAAGACAACTTTGTGAGTCCGATAATCTAAGGACTCATAGCACGAGTCTAACCAATCCTTCCCCATAATGACATCAAAATCCACAATATCTAATTCGAACAAATCTACCAAAGTGTCCCTATCACACACAGATACCACACCACCCAATAGACACTTTTAGAAACCATAGAGTCACCTACTATGATAGAAATAGAAAAAGGATCCAAAATAACCTCTAGATCAAAACCAAAATACACAGCCACAAATTGGGTCACATAAGAGTGATGGACCCCAGACTACACATCATGAGAAAAGAGTTGTAACATACCAGCCACGACATCAAGCAATGCCTTAGACTTCTGTCGGGATGCAAGAGCATATAACCTATTCTGGAATATCCTGATACCAGAAGCAGAAATAGATAAAGAGGCAGTTAAAAACTTATTCACTCCTGAAGCAACCTTACCAACCGAACAGTTTCTAAGCATATGGCCTAGCTAACCATATTTAAAGCACCTATCCCTCCATTCTTCATGGAAACCCCAATGCAATCGACACAGAACCTATAAAGAGTATATAAAAAAGTTGACTGTGCCCCACTAGCTTATGATTGGGAACTCTATGCCCGAAAGTTATCGCCACCCTACTGACGCTTATTACCCAATGATTTTAGGTAAGGAGCACTAGCTGTATAGAAGGAACCTGAACTTCCCCACTTCTTCTTTAGCCACTTAACACTATCCCGACCACTTTGTTGTTGACCACTCTACTAAAAAAAACTAAACCTCTTACCCTATGTTTCACCTACCTCAACCTACTTTCTCTTTTTCTCTTCCACCTATTGCATATGAAAAACCAACCAGGAGATATCCATGTCCTTGATCAGCAATGCAGTCTTACTTTCAAGGATTAACTTATAAGACAGTCATAAAGCAAACTTTCTCATCGTGGCCCTTATATTCGACACCATTTATTGAGCATACCTAGAAAGATGGTAAAATTTAAAGGCATACTCCTTGACTAACATCTTCCCCTATTTCAGATTAACAAATTCCTTTGATTTCACTTTCCTCAACCCCTAAGAAAAGAAGCGGTCAAAAAATGCATTAGAGAAAGTCTCTCATAGTGATGACTAATCAACCTCTCCTCTTGATTGATCCTACTCCTCGTACCATTGGTACGCTATATTCTCTAGCTGATAGGCAGCAAACTCTACCCTTTCCATATTTGTGGCATACATAATCCTAAATATCTTTTCCATCTCATCCAGAATACCCTGAGGATCATTCTCTACCTTAACACTAGTAAAGGTTGGAGGACTCAACTTCATGAACTAGAAAAACATTGTAACCTCAGAAGATAGAATAGTAAATGCACCACGCTCAGCCTCAGAAGCTAACAACTGAGTAATCACATGGATTGACTGAAGAAACTTTGCATTCATCATATCTACCTGAGGAGGACTAGAAGGAACTAGTGGAACTCTAGAAATACCAGGGTCTGGAACCCTAGACTGAGTAAAAATCCCCTGAGTAGAGCGTGTCTCATCTATATTATCCCCAATTGGGATAGAGGAGTCTCAGTGAACTTCAGATCATCAAGGCATGATCTGAAAAATGAACAAATAGAATTAGAGAAGGTTCTAAGGCTTAGACTATAAGCTTAAAGATAGAACACAAAGAAGAGAAACATTACCTAAATGCTTTATAGCCTCTCTCTTATGAGTGTGGTGCACTATATACCATTAAAAGAGACTCGACCCGACACAACTTTATGGACTCTTAATTGACCATGAACCTAAAGCTCTGATACTAACTTGACACGACCTGAATTGGGGCCTTGTCTTAATGGGCATCCCAAGTCTAACTAGGACCTGGGACTACCTTATTACCCAACCCAACCCAACCTCCAAACATGTACCCTAAGTTAGATGAATTCCAAATATATAACAAGATAGCATTTATTACAATTTCATGCCCTGGGATAGGTCCATGACCGTGACCAACCCAAGAAAGTCCAACCAACTAATAGCCAAAACCAAACCAAACCAAAACAATAACTAAGTATGAGTCCATAACATAATAAGATGGAACAATTATAAATATAGTCAAATGATATTAGCCTCAATACCAATGTCAATACTAAGGCTAACACCACTACCGATACCACCCATACCAGCCTATAGTAGTTTTACAAAGCCTCTAACCAAAAGTAGAACAATATCAAGTTGGGAAAAGCCCCCAACTATCCCCAAATCAATATCCATGAAATAGCCATAGTATGTAAATACATCCATGATATAATATGGAGCCTTCTGGAGTATGGAAGCTCACCACTTTAATTTAATAGCTGATCCCAAATCTGATCACTAAGCAGGCGGAGTAGAATAAGAGTTTTCTATATTGTGTGGGGATACAACCGCCTAAAGATGGGTTAGTGGGTGAACTCTAACATGCACTCAAGATAAGGATAAAATAATGCCAATATTTAAATCCAAATAAACCATCCATATGCATATACAACCATACATACATATATATGTATAATCGTGATGGGAAAGAAAACTAGGTTTGGCATGCCTTTAAAACCATTAACATGGGTATGTGTAGCTTAACCATCCTAGAACCACCTGCGGGCTATATGGGTCCAGTGTAACCCCTTGAATGGGTTGCAATGCATGTAGATGCACCAATCGAAGATACCATAGGAGCAGGGTATTCCCAAGTACCCTTCGCTCTTCATGATACATATGTACAAGTGTACTTAAGGGATTCTCGTGTACCTCGTAAGTAGCATATATGGTTGCCATGACCAATTCTCATATCAACAAACATAAGTTTCTAGTGTTCATCTATTAAACTCACACCTTCACTGTTAGCTATCACACCCTGCCATTATTGCCTAATTAAAACCATTACCACATAACCAAACTACCATTTTATTTTTAAATATCCTGGGCTTTTACCCTTAGAAAATTTCTTGGAATTTCATTCTTTAGACCCAATACGACTCATGGGTATGAGCCATGTGCTGGGGTACGAGTGGCATGGGCCTGTCGTATGCTAACCAATATTAATTGGTAGGATTATTTTGTTCACTGAAATGGTTACTACTTAGGGGTATGAGTTGTAGGTATTGGTACAAGTCGTATCAAGGACTCGTATAGTGGAAGGTGTTTGATCCTCCTGTGGATAGGATGTTCTCAAGGTGTTTGATAAAATACTTATAAAGATATGTTCATTGCATTGACTTCGTTTAATGGAACTCTTACATGTTTTAAACTTGATAAAGGATTTTTACATGGTTTAAATTGTTTGATAAAGGCTAAAGGCTAAATAGTTATGCTTGTGGAGAGCATGAAAGTCTCCCAAGTGGATTCAATGTGGTAATTGGAATGGCACCTAAGGTCCCCTTAACCAAAATTATTTGTCTATAGATATTACTTGCAAGTAAGGGGTGGTATGACAATACCACTAATATTGGACTTTGTTAATAAATGGATAATAGTTTGGTTATTTGGAAAATGGTTTTAATTAGGCACTATGGTGGGGTGTACAGAAAAGCCGTGGAAGGTGTTGATCCCGGGGGGACCAAAACTAGAAACTCATATTTGCCGATATAAGGGGTCTTAAAGACTGTGTGCAGGTGTCATATTTTATATTGAAAGGTGTACTACACGCATTAAGTACCTTTCAGTAGGGAGAGTTGAACCCATATGGCCCGTGGTGGTTAGGACGACAAAGCTACACAACCCAGGTATAAAGGTTTAAATGCATGCTAAACCTAGTTCCCTTTCCCAACACTTATATATACATGGTTGTATGCATTATGGATGGTTTTACTTAGTTTTATACCGGTTATTATTTTGTCCTTAACCTGAGTTTCATGCTAGCGGTCCTTCGCTAACCCATCTACTGGCAGTTGTATACCTATGCTATACAGAAACCGAACGTTCAACTCCTCCAACATAGTGATTGACTCGGGGACATCATTTGGATTGAAGTGGTGAGATTTTATCCTTTTGGAAGGCATCATTTCATGTTATGGATTTCTTTAGACACTTTTCTTTTAATTGGATATTGGTTTTGTCCATGGTTGGGGGCATGTCCCAACCAGATTTTTTTATTCTTTTGGATAGAGGCTTTGTGGTCCTTCTGGGGGTTAGTACGGGCAGGATCGGTATTGGTGTTTGCCTTGGAATCGATATTGTTGTTGGGGATTACACCCTTGGATGATATTTTTGGTTGTTCCATCCTATTATTTTTTAGAATTAATCATACTATGTTTTGGTATTCTCTTTGGTTATGGCCTATGGTTTGGTTTGGTATGGTTGGGCGGTTGGTGTTGTACGATTTGAATCGGTTAGGTCGGTCACGGTTGTGACCCTATACTAGAGTCTTTATGAGAATAATAACACTATCTTGTTATATGTTCAAAATTCAGCCCACCTAAGGCTAGATATAGGTAGTTGGGTTGGGTAATAGGGGACGGTCGTCGGTCATGGTTGGAATTGTGATGCCCATTATGACTAGGCCCGGGGTCAGGCCGTGTCACATTTATTATTAAATAAGGTTATAAGTAGTGGTATCTTCATACCGAATATAGCTTACAAGCAATGTCCTTAGCCATCCTATTTAAAAAGAAAGGATTCCGATGTACCCATAGATTGCATATTTAAGTTGACTTAGGGGAATCCCATGTTCCCCACAAGTGATCATTATTACAGTTTCTTGGGGGATTACTTTGTACCCCACAAGGATTTCAATTAGATCAACCATAACCACCAAGACCTTTCCATTTAACCATTCCAAATCATTTATTCCATTTAGAGTTCCATTACCAAGCTATACCACGCAATCATTCCATTAAAAGTCCAACAATGTCGTAAAAGCATTCTCATAGGCACTTTATCAATCACATTGGGGGCGTAGTGTTTTCAAAACCAAAACCAAGTACTAATTAACCATTCCTATGCAATCAAATTTCCAAACCACCATTAAAACGTGTAAATCCATAATTAAAACATGGGAAAACCATAACTAAGCATTTATAACCAAAACTCCCAACATATATTTGGAAACCCAAAACCATACAATAAGTATGCCATGAAAACAATTCATAAAACATGCCTTTAGTTGGAACTAACAATGAGGAAGGAGTAACATGCCTTAGATTACGAAGATGATGGAGTGAAATCACCCTTGTAAGCCCTAAATTGGTCCTATTGATGAAATCCTAGCCTTTCTTGACCTAAGAGACTTAAGAGAATTTGAGAGTTTTTTAAGAGAGTTTGAGTAATCGGAAATAGGTTAAATGATGTCCCAAAAGTGTTATAATTTATGGGTCCTTAAGAGGCTAAGAGGGGAAATATCCATATTACCCCCATCTTAAACTGCTTAAAATTATTGCAGGATGGTATGACCACCCCATACCGATAATACCCTACCATACGAGTGGTACCCACCAGTCATACTCTAGGTATCCTTTGGACCCCAACACTGTCCAACATATGACCCCAAGCCTCAATCGTACCCAAGTGTATGACTAGTACCCTTAAACCATATTTATAATAAATAAAGAGGGGTTGAACACTGTCCAACATATGAGTTGGGTTATATGACTCGTACCCTATCCTCATGACTCATGCTGAGCTACTCATACTCAGATCTAAGTTAAGTTACTGAGTTTTAAACTAAGTAAAGGAAACCCAAACCAATGACCCATCAACCATACGAATTATGTCCACCTAGTCTTACCCATTCCAGAAACTCTACCTCCCAACACCACCCAACGCTAGACAATATACGATTGGGTCACTTGACCCATACCCTTACCATACATTTAGTATGGTGTGTTATATGATTTATAGAAGGTTCAACATGGAGAAATTTTCTAAGGGTGAAAACCCAAGGTGTTTCACTCGGCACCTTGCTGAGTACCTGACAGACCTCCTATCCTACATGCCTAAGAACCTCTTTGAGCACCCTGGTAACCATCCTTGTGACCACGAGAACCACCTCTACTCAATGGATGAACTACTCTAATAGGAGTAGCTCCCTAAGCTAAAAGAACCATCGCCCTACGACTAGGGAAATCCCACAGATAATGACCAGAAAGTCCACAAGTAAAATAGGAAATTTGAGCTAAACCAGAACTAACAGATCTGACTGACCCAAAATTACAACCACATCTACACTAGACCAAAGAAAAATCCCTCAAAGACTCATCACTGCCCTTATCAGGGCGACCACTAGCACCAGACTAACCTTTGTTAGTAATCTGAAAAGCTGCTTGAATTGGTCGACTAGACTGACTCTGAGGCTAAAAAGATGAATAGAGAGAATACTCGACATTAGAACTACCACCTCTGAATTGAAAAATACTATGACTCCTACTGTATCTACCCTAAAATATAGGCATCTTATCATGGATCTCACGACTCTCAAGTACATCTCCTCCATCACCCTATCATGATTCGAAACCTTAGCAAAAGTCATACCTGGAATGACTAAACTCTAAGTAGACATACAAATGGTGAGTCTCAATCCTCTAACAAAGCAGCAAATTGTCTCATACCCAGTGTCCAAAATAGAAGTTGCATACCTAGCTAACTTATGGAAACGGGCCTTATATTCAGCAGCTATCATGGAGCCCTACTCCAAACTAAAGAACTGATCCCTCAATCGATCTCTAAGGCTGCAGGGCATATATTTCTCCAAGAATATCTCAAATAATTGAGTCCAAGACAAGGGAGAAGATCCAACTGGTTTAGAACCCATATAGCCTCTCCACCAATGACAAGCAAACAAATCAAACTGAAATATGGTGTAATCCACACCACGAGTCTCAACAAGGCCTAAATCGCAAAGCCTGTCCTCATAAGCAATAAGAAGCTCATATGCATCCTCACCTGGAGCACCAGAAAACCTAGGGGGAGCTAACCTCAAGAATCTACCCAATATTTTCTTCTTCTCAAAAGAAAAAACAAACTAGATCCTAACTATCTAATTAGCTACAAGATGAACAACTACCAGTGTAGGAGGAGCCTCAACTCTGGGAGTCACAACTACAAGCTGTGCCCTCACCTTAGTGGAACTCAGATCAGTAGACTGTGCACCATCAGAAGACACACCGCCAATAATCCCCAAAAGCTGAATCAAGGCATCTCTGAGCAATGAAGAGGGAACAAAACTTGGTGGAGCCTGGGCTAGTCCTTGGCCCACTACTTGCTATGGCAGGAGAATCTTTGGCCCAAGTACAAGAAGAGGGTTTGGGAAAGGTGGCCTACCTGGTCCCTAGCTGGGGAT
This sequence comes from Capsicum annuum, assembly GCF_002878395.1. Lineage (NCBI taxonomy): Eukaryota > Viridiplantae > Streptophyta > Magnoliopsida > Solanales > Solanaceae > Capsicum > Capsicum annuum. The sequence continues at coordinate 133,473,524 of NC_061115.1, forward strand.
ACATCACGAGGCTATCCTCAATCAATAGGTTATCCATAAATAGGAGTAGGATCCCTAGGCTCAGTCTTTGGGACCCTTATCTCATGTAGAGGAAACACGTGTCCTGGCCACCTACGAAAGAGTAAAGTCAAAGAAATATTCTACAAACCAACTCAAACTCTTATCACGATATTAATGAAAGAAGTGAAGAAATCATATGAATGTCCCATAGCCTCCCAAAGATAGGAAATAAACATTATCATTCTAATCTACAGGACTCTACCAGACACTTGCTCCTATACCAACAATACCAATAAAACTAGGCTCTAATACAAATTTGTCACGACCCAATTTACAAGCCATGATGGAACCTACTAAATCTTGCCAGTAGGTAAGCCCATACCATAATCTCGATTTATCACAATGGTTAATTTGGTAAGAAATACCGACATAGACCAAATTAAATAAACACAAGTTAAAATAAAAAATAGTATTCTAATATAGATAGATAGTCATCATAAGATACCAATCCCATGAGCTGGTTAAGCCATTAAAAGAGCATCTAATGTCAATAATACAACTCAAAAGACATAGAATATAGTAAATACATCTGTCTCAAATACTAAAGACTACATGTAAAAGATAAAGAAAAAATGGGTGGCTCAAACTCTATGAGATCACCCTATCTCTAAAAGTCAATCACCGTATGAGCAATGATTAATGATGATATCTAGTACTCAGATCTGAACCAAAAAGGTACAAAAGTGTAGTATGTGTACCAAAACAATGGGTACTCAGTAGACATCATCGATCGATTGAGCTAAGTCAGGATATGAAGATGATATAATGCAAGATAATGCTAAGTAAGTCAAGGTACATAATCGAACTTGAATCATCTCAATCATCATTGTACATAATAAGTAACTAAGTCAAAATAACAATATAAAATATGGCATCAACACATACCAGTACCATCGTGCATAAGAGATAGGAAATTCGGAACTATAACACATCACAAGGCATACACACAAGCAAGCATAAGTAACAAGTTAGTGCCCATATACCAACTGGTGCATAAAGTAAAGAACTCATCACCGCATCTTATACTACAGAAGAGTACACCCAAGAGAGATAACAATAAGGCATTAAATCAATAATATTTCCAAATCTCATCATTATTCAACCATATTCCATATTTATCATCAATCGATCATTTTACCACACTTTCATTTTTTACCAACATCGACCCCATAACCATATTCCATACAATTACCATCATTAGCTGCTTATCATCAATACCCATTAGCCACTACTTATTACCTAAGAAAGGATTATTAACTAGTCCATTAGATTCCTAACCATCACATACTTATAGCAATCTATTAGGAAACTATTCGCCACATAGCTATTTTAATAGCCTACACTCCTTAACTAACCATTATTTATCACTAACATTACTCACTAGGTGAATCCTTATCTTTTAGCTAGTTTTCCCACTTACCAACTAGTCTTAAATATCAAATAAACAATAAGCATCACTAAGCCTTAGTTATTATTAATCATAACTACACCACTTTATATGTATTTAACACTAGTGGCCCACATCTAGCATTTTAATGTCACATCCCATCCACATTACACACATGGAGATATATATGTATATATAAGCATAAAATTTCCATACATAGGGGTAGCCGCACTCGAACCATTAGATATACATGTAGGCATATCAAATAATCATCCTCCAGCCTTTTAGGGTATGAATATCATCATCACAATCTCCCCTAGACTTTTTTGGTATCAATATCATCATCATAATATCCTCTGACATTAACGGGTTTTAATATCATCATCACAATCTCCTCCAGCCTTGTTGGGTATTAATATCATCATAATATGTAATTTGATGTCAAAAATAAAGAACAAGCCTTACAAGGGCTAAAGTAAATGAAAAGCCCTATGAGGGCTAAAGTAAATAAACATAAATGAGGAGTAAAGAAAATCATACCTTCAATACTCATCATTCATCTTCAATATAAATTTATCAATGGACATATATATATGTAACATGAGCATTACAATTATCATCAGGTTTCAAGCATATGTAGCAACATAACTTCCCATGTAGTCAATATGTATACCTTCTAGAATCATATTTATCATGACTCACAATATTAGCAATATGAGGGATTTCTAGCATAGTGCCTAGTTGGGTTACTAAATAAGAGTACAACATGACTAATAGCATAGCCCAATCCCAAAATAATAGCTTAATCAATGGCTCACATGCTAACATAGACATGGGCTTAATTGATAGCCTTAACCATAGTTACTCATAGAATTAATGGTAATTTAGTCAACAAACCATACATATATCACTTTTAGTGTAATCACCATAATCAAATTGCTTAATTTAGCCAACATGCTTCTAGGGGAGCATTCCTAGGTATTTAGTAGTCGTCTAAGGTCTTTAAGAGTACTACATCAATCCAAGCTTAAGGTGGATCAATAACCCCCTTCTAATTCCCGAAATACATTCTAAGTCCAACTTCTACTCGGGACTAGACTAAGGTATCTAAATCAATTCTTAAATGCATAGCAGGCTACCAATAGTCCTAAGGTAAATGTCTTCCCAAACATTACACCTAATTCAACCATAGTATCTAAGGCACTTTCATTAATGTAAGTTCTAGGGTCAACCTACCCACAACATAAGTGACAAGGTCACTCTCATCTAACTAGAGTAACTAAGGTGTCCTCATGTTAAACATGAGGCATGAAGTCCAATTTCTGCAAGGTTCAAGCCTACCAGTCAAATATTTCAATCTATGAGTTCAAGTGACCTAAAAAATGTAACTAATCCCAAGCCTTACAATTCATCAATCAAACACATAAAACCCTTTCCAAATCCTAAAAGATATCACAATTATACTATAACATAGCCTAATATAACAAGGAGTAAGCCTAACCTACCTCAAATCCAAAGAAAGCTCACAAACCGCTAAACCTTTAGTTTTTCCCTTTAAGAAGCTTCTTCAAGATGCCAATCTATCAAAAAAATAGAATCTACACATATTAATAAGATCATTGATACCCATTTTGTACCATTGTGCTTTGGGTCCAAAATCGACATCAAAAACTCCAAGTGGGTCCCACTTATGAAACACATTTTTGAGGTCAACCATTCATACATTATCAAGGAATCATATAACCAAGAAATAGGTAAGGACTAAGATTATTTGGGGATAAATCAAGACTCTAAGATAATTGGGGTTATAGTCAAGAATTTAAGAAATTCAAGCATGAAATGGAAGGATTCATACCTCAAATCCATTGTTAATCATGAAAATATATGTTAACTAAGCTCCCATCACAGCCCCAAGACTTAATTTGAGTTTAGCAAACCATTCTAGGGTTTATTAGTCTCAAAGAAGAGACAAAAGTATCCAAAATGCGGCTTAAAAGGCCTTTAAATACCCTTCCCAGGCAAAGAGATATGGCGATCTCCATCCATGGACCATAATCACAGTTGAGTGAGTGTCATTCATGCTCGTGCAATTGCAATATCTCAACCTTGCACCAAGTATTAGCTGAAACTTATAAGAAATTCTAAGTTTCAGCCAATTCTTTGGGATTCATTTAAAATCCAATATAGGCAAATAAACAACCACTAAATTCAACATTCCAGATACGTTGGTGAAGTCATATTTTCCATTCAAGATCATTTAAACCAAATGTGGGTCCGACACCTAAATTTTTAATTTTTAATTTTTTAATTTTCTAACCAATTAGTCGAAATGAGTTTAGTGCATTGGGAACCAAACAAAAGGTCTACCAAGCCTAAAATCAATATTCTAGAACTACTGGTATAGTCAAAATCTGCATCTGAGATCATTTTAATATTTTATGCCAGGTAGCCATTTGTAACCAGCAAAGACTTCTAAACAGGAAATTGACTCTAAAAACCAAATGAACTGCTTGATAACTGAGCTGTCAGTTCCAGCAAGTCATAAATGACTTAGGAAAGCTATGGAAAAATTCTAACGGTGAACATATGGGTAAATATAGAAAATAACTTGAAGAATCATTACATTATACACTACTATAGGAACTTTTATCCATAAAATTTAAAGATATGAAAAATACCTAAAGTCTCAAATAGGTGAGAATACTGGGACCGTATCTCGTTGTCGTCTCCCATATGGCCTCTTCTACTTGGTAGTGCCTCCATTGAACTTTAACTATAAGAATCCCAAGTACGCAACTGCTTCATATCACATGCCAAAATAGTTATAGGCTCCTCCGCAAAGGTCAAATGCTCATCTAACTAGACTGAGTCCCATCTAAGTACATGTGATAGGTCAGGAATATACCACCGCAACATGGATATATGAAAAACCTGATGAATAATAAAAAACTCTGGAGGTAAAGCTAACTCATAATCTACCTTACCAACAATGCCAAGAATCTTAACAGGACCAATATATTGAGGACTGAGCTTACCCTTTATCCTAAATCTCATAACATCCTTTATGGGTGATACAAATAAAAACACACGATGACCAACTCCAAATCTCATGGCACGAAGCCTATAATATATGTAGGCTTTGTGCCTACTCTAGGATGTTTTTAGCCTATCCTGAATCACCCTGACTCTATCTAATCATTCCTAAAGTAAATTCGTACTAAGGGGCCTCACCTTGAAACTCTCAAACTATTTGACCAAAGAATGACATTTCCTCACATACAAAGCCTTAGCAAGTGCCATCTCTATTATTGAATAATAATTTTTGTTATAGGAGAACTCATCCAAGTCTAAGTATTGGTCCTGCTAACCTCCAAAATCTATAACACAGGCTTGAAGCATAACCTGAATTACCTAAATAGTCTTCTCAGACTGACCATTGGCCTGTAGGTGAAAGACTGTACTCAAATCCTCTTAAGTACCTAAATCTTCCTAAAATTATCTCCAAAACCTTGGAGTGAACATTAATCTATGGTCTAAAATGATAGAAATGGGCATCCCATACAAATAAACGATCTCCCAAACATAGATATGTGCTAATCCTTTAGTGCTGAAGGTTATCTTAATAAGAATAAAGTATGTTGACTTAGTCAAATGACCCATAATAACCCAAATACCATGAAAACCATAGGAGGTATGAGGCAAACCACTAATAAACTCCATAGTAATTTGTTTCTATTTCCACTCAAGAATAGGCAACCTCTGAGTCAAACCACTAGGACGATAATGCTTGCCTTTTCCATTTATCCCCACATGGAGTTCTAGAGGTCGTTACTAGTCCTCTTTGAGCTGGTGATACTCATTCTTAGTCATATTAGGGAGATATATCTAATGTAGAGTTCTATCAGTCTGTTTATATATTTTCCTAACTAGTGGCCTCATAGTTTTGCCAGTCTAATCGTTTTAGTTCTATTGCTCTTTTATATGAGGTCACTTATGTTGGATAGTTCATGAGGTTGAATTACCCAACCTTTATAGTCACTAAGGTTGAAGAGGATCCTCAAAGGTTTATTGTTGAGATAAAAAATATCTTTAGAGTGATATACACTATGGATTCTGAAGGTGTAGAGTTTGTTATGTATCAGTTGAAGGATGTGGTTTATTAGTGGTATGAGGAGTAGAAATTAATAAGGGGTGATGATGCTGAACGGGTAGTGTGGGATAAGTTTTCAAGTACATTTCTTAATCACTTCTTTTCTCAGGAATTAAAGAAAGCTAAGGCCAAGGATTTTGTGAACTTGAAATAGGGTAAGATGAGTGTCAAGGAGTATTATTTGAAGTTCCATCAGTTGTCTTATGATGATCATAAACTGGTGTTGAGTATAAGGTCTCAAATTAGAAAGTCTGCTTCTGGGTTATCTTGTGACATTTTATTGGAATGAAAGGTCATAATATTAAATAATGATATAGACAACTCCAGGCTAGTGGCTTATATATAAAAGGTGAAGGATAAAAAGAAAAATCAAGTAGATATGGGAGAAAGGAAGAAGAAGAAGTTTAGGTATTTAGAGCAGGAGGTAAGTCAGTAGAATAATGGGAGAGATAGTAGATAATGGACTAAGAAGAAGAAATCAAGAAGTTCTAATTAAAATTTATAGTTAGTGCTCCATATCCTAAGCTATATGATGATCATTATTTTTAGGATAGAGGTGGTCCTAAGGCATGACGTGCCTAGTCACAGGCCAGTAGAGTTCAATTAGCCTCACCTTATCTTTTTTACCATTTTTATGGGTAGCTTCACTATAGGAACTGTGAAGAGGGGAGAAATTAATGCTTTAATTTTAGTTAAATTGGTCATATACAGTGAGATTGTACGTCAGTCAAAGTTGACACTGTAGCCAATAAAGTCTTCATCGATACTTTTTTGGCTCTGACCCCTACGGGCACCACTTCAGGTACTATCACTAGCTGAAATTGTCCTTATTCACTTGCTACTCACCAGTAATTTGATGCATCCCTCGACATCATCACTGGTATATTATAACTCATCTCCCGTGATTTTTATTATTTTCTTGATCCAGGTTCTACCCTTTTTTACATGACCCCTTATGTGGTTGTGCACTTTGGTTTTGGTCCTGAAAATATTTTTGAACCCTTTACTAAGTCTACTCCAATAGGTGATTCTATATTTGCTAGAAAAATCTATAGAGTTGTGTAATGTCCATTTTTCATAGAGACACATTGGTGGATTTTATAGAGCTTGATATGGTGGGTTTTGATGTAATCTTGGGGATACATATTCATTCATGTTATGCTTCTCTGGGTTGTAGGACCCAAAAGTTCAGTTTTCACTTTTCTAATAAATCAATATTAGAATGGTAAAAGAGTTTATTAATACCCAAAAGAAGGTTTATTTCCTATCTTAGAGCTCAAAAAATGAGTTCCAAAGAGTGTTTGTATTATCTAGTTCATGTTAAGGATTCTAACTTTGAAGGTCCCTCTTCGCAATCTATCAAGTCATTAACAAATTTCTTAAAGTATTTCTCGATAATCTACTCAGGATTCCTACTAATAGGGAGATAGATTTTGGGATTGATCTTCTATTGGATACCAATTCTATTTCTATTGCTCCTCTTATTGAATATCTCCAGTTGAACTAAAGGATCTAAAAGAGCAATTGAAAGATCTTCTTAATAAGGGTTTCATTCGCCCTAGTGTCTCTATGTAGGGTGCTTCTGTGCTTTTTATGCAAATGAAAGATGGGTCTCTTTGGATGTGTATTGGTTATCATTAGTTGAATAAGGTTACAGTAAAGAATAAGTACCCTCTTCCTAGAATTGATGATCTTTTCGACTAGCTTTAGGGTGCTAGGTGTTTCTCTAAGATTGATATTTGTTTGGGCTATCATCAGTTGAGAATTAGGCAGGTTGATATTCCTAAGGCTTCTTTCCAAACTCGGTATAGCTATTATGAGTTCCTGGTTATGTCATTTTGGTTGACCAATACTCTGGCTGCTTTCATGGATTTTATGAATCAGGTTTTTAAATGGTTTCTGGATTTGTTTGTTATGTTTCTATTAATGACATCTTAGTATACTCTAAGAGTAAGGGGGATCATGATAATTACCTCTAAATTATGTTGTAGACTCTTAAGGACCAGAATTCTAAGTATGAGTTTTGGCTGAATATTGTGACTTTTCTTAGGTATGTTATTTCTAGTGAGGGGATCAAGGTGGATCCATGAAAAGTTGAGATAGTTAAGAAATTGCCTAGACCCATAACTCCAACAGACATTAGGAGCTTCTTGAGATTGGTTGGGTATTATAGGAAGTTTGTAGAGAGTTTCTCTTCTATTATTGCTCCATTGACAAAGTTGACTCAGAAAAAGGTTAAGTTCTTGAATTCCGATGATTGTGAGGGTATTTTTGAGAGGTTAAAGGATAAGTTGACTTACGTACTAGTGTTGACCCTTCCTGAGGGTACTGGTGGTTTTATGATGTAACGTGATGTGTTCCATGTGGGACTGGTTTGTATTTTGATATAGTATGGTAGGGGTGTGGCCTATGCTTCTAAGTAGCTTAAGGTTTATGAGAGAAATTATTTGACTCATGATTTAGAGTTAGTGACTATGGTTTTTGTTTTGAATATTTGGCATTATTATCTAGATAGGGTGCATGTGGACATTTATTCAGATCATAAGAGCTTGCAGTATGTGTTTACTCAAAAAAATTTGAATCTCATACAGAGGCGGTGGCTTGAATTGCTTGAGGATTATGACATGAGCCTTCACTACCATCCATGTAAAGATAATATGGTTACTGATGCTCTTAGAAGGTTATCCATGGGAAGCTTATATGGAAGAGGAGAATAAAGGGTTGGTGGAGGATATTCACAGGGTAGCCAACTTGGGAGTTTATCTTTAGGACTCTAAAGATAGGGGAGTGATTGTTTAGGAAGTGGTTAAAACATCACTTGGTGATGAGGTGAAGGAGAAGCATGCCTTGGATCCCATACTTACACAGATTAAAGAAGATATGGGTTAGCAAAAATTTATAGCATTCGAGATTAAGGGAGATGGCATTTTGAGGTGTCAAGGGAGGTTTTGTGTTCCTGATGTTGATGGGTTGAAAGAAAGGCTTTTCACCGAGGATCATGAGTCTAGATATACAGTACACCCAGGTTTAACTAAGATGTACCACGACTTGAACATTTTTTACTGATGGAATAATATGACAAAGATATGGAAAACTTTGTGGATAAATGTATGGTTTGTAAATAGGTCAAGGTTAAGTATTTAAGGCCTAGTGGTATGTCTCAAGAGATATAGTTACCTTTTCATAAGTGGGAGATAATCAATACGGACTTTGTTACAGGTCTTTTGTGGTCTCACAATTGGTATAATTCCAATTAGATCATTGTGGATAGAATGACTAAGTCTGCTCACTTTTTGTTGGTGATGCCTATTACTCAGGAGATAATTATGCCAAGTTGTTCATTCAGGAGATAGTTAATTTTTATGGAGCACCGTTGTCCATTATTTTACACTAAGATACATAATTCTCTTCTTATTTCTGGCGTGTATTTCAAAAAGGTTCGGACACTCAAGTAAACCTTAGCACTATTTTCCAACCTTATATGAATGGAAAAGTAGAATGGACTATGCAGTTTTTAGTGGATATGCTAAGGGACCTTGTGATTGATTTTAAAGGAAGTTGGGTTGACCATTTTTTCCTTATTGAGTTTGTGAATAACAATAGTTACCATTCTAGCATTCAGATGGCACTTTTTGAGGCACTCTATGGTAGGAGGTGTAGATCTCTTATTGGTTGGTTTGAGGTGGGTGAGTCTAGGTTATTTGGTTTTGAGTTAGTTCACCAAACCATGGAGAAGGTAAAGGTAATTAGAGAAAGAATTACAACTTCACAAAGTTGCCAATAGTCTTATGTTGATGTGAGGCAAAGGGAGTTTGAGTTTGAAGTAAGTGATTGGGTATTGTTGAAGGTGTCTCCTATGAAAGAAGTCATAAGGTTTGGGAATAAGGGGAAGCTCAATCACCATTAAATTGGCCCGTATCAAATTATGAGGAGAATAGGAAATGTCGTTTATGAATTGGAATTGTCTACAATCCTGGTTTCAAGTCATCCTATTTTCCATGTATCTATGCTAAAATAGTGTGTGGGTGATCCTTCTTTGATTGTGCCTATTAAGGATGTTGGTGTATTAGATTCGTTGTGAAAGACCCTTAGAATTTCGATCATTTTATTTTTGACCCTCCAGTGTTTGTAATATCAATTTTTGGCTTAAATTATGTTTAGGGATGTTAGAAGGGAAATTTGGGAAAGTTTTGGAATATTTGGAAAGAGTTCGGAGTTATTTTGAAACCCTAAGGCAGTGTGCCTCTGCGATATCACTGTGCCACAGAGGTTAGCCTCCGCGATATTGGCATAGCATAGAGGTTTACCTCCATGATAAGGTCATACCATGCCGAGGTGCAAATTTTATCAAGTTTTTCTTTTTATATGGGATGAGGGGATTTTGGGTCTTTGCATCCTTTCCATGACTTATAAACATAAAAAGAACCCTTTTCCTTTAGTTTTAAAAGATCAAACTCTACTTTATTAATCTTCACCTCTCCAACCAAGAAAGCTTAAGGGTTTCATAGAGAATTCATCATCTGGGCTCCAAACATCAAATTTACTTCAAATTTTTGTGTGTTTCGGGCATGTTTCTCTTCCCAAAACTTTAATTTTACACTGTGGCATGAATTGAATGGATTTCATTTGATTTAAATTGTTTGTTTTGAAATTGAGTTGAGGGGTTTTGGTTGTTATTGATTGAGTTACTTGCCCCATGTTTTGAATTGATTATTCATGCATTAAATTGATATTTTTTTACTGAATTGATACATTATTTTAATGATTAGAATGGGGGACATGGGTTCCCCTATTAGATGAATTTACCTTGGAATTGTAAGAACCCCAACCCACTTTATAAATTTGATATTTATTATGGAAAGTTGCATGGTTTAACTTGATTTTGAACCCAATGCATTGCATTAATGGATAATTGGATTTAAAAATGGATTTGATGGCCATGATTTGGTTTTAATGGAACTTGGGAGTCCAATTTGATTGTGTAAATTAATTTGGCATAAATATATTAGCTTGCATGCCTATTGGTATGAGAATGCCAAGTGGTAAATGCCTTAATGAATGAATCCTCGGTTACTAGTTAGTTATATTTGCCAATTGTTTTAATTTGGGATTAAGGGGGTTGTGTAGATCACCGTGAAGGTGTAAGTCCCAAGAGATGAACACTAGAAACCATGTTTGCTGGTGTTGGGGGTCTATATGATTGTGCGTTTGACACACACTTGATGTATGTATTTGGGATGACTATTGACCATGGTGGCTTTAATTTTCCCTCAAATTTTCCGTGATTCTTGAGACTAACGTGCACTGGGTCCCTTTTAGTTGGAAAAAATGAACCCATATAGCCCATGGGTGCCTTTAGGATAAATTGAGCTACACGACTAGGTTAATGGTTTTAAAACTCTCATAGTCATAACCCTTACCCTATCTCAGCATCCCATATAAGTATATAAGAATATGTGCATATGGTTTTAACTAATTTTTGATATGACATTATGTTATCACCTTCATTGAGTTACATGCCAGTGCTATTTCTATTAACCATATAAGGATGCTACGTCGTATGATGATGTAGGGTTTGAAGACATTTTTGTTGCTCTTATGCAGCATTAGGTGGTTGAGCATGTTCGATGAGTGGTTGTAAAGTGGTGAGATTCCATCTTTTGGAAGTCCTTATTATTTCATTATTGATTCAGTACTTTTGGATTCCTTTTGGTCTTAGTCGGGGCCTCCCAACTTAGTTACTATTCTTATTTTGTAGGCTTTCATAGATAGATGTGGGTTAGTTGGTTGTTGTTGACACTTATTCTTCTTTGAGTTATTTATTTTAACTTCTGATTATTATTTATGTGGCTTTCACATTGTTATTATTATTATTATTATTATTATTATTTTTCTCTTGAGTTAGGTTAAGGGGAAAGTATCTGATCCATAGTGGTCTTAAGATACCCATCATGGCTAGGCCCTAATTTGGGTTGTGATAAGCTTGGTATCTGAGCACGGTTTAGATTCATTGAGTGTCTACAAAGTAGTACCAAGTAGAGTCCTTTTTATCTGTGTGTAGAGTGCCATACTTATAAGGAGGAGGCTACAAGGCATTTATGAGTGTTTCCCTTTCTTGTGTTCTATTTTGGGATATAGAGTCTAGTGCTATAAAACTTCTCTAACTCCTGGCTTCCTCCCATTTTATATCATGGCTCTTAAAAGATAAGATATTCGTAGACACACTAGTGGAAACTCTATCCTACCTAAGGATAATGTGGAGGGGACTCACCCTGCGTATAGCGTGCATACCAATCTAGGGTCCCTACTCTTAATTGTGTCGCTCCACATAGATTTCCACCTGTCCTCACTAGTCTTTCTTGGGCTTTTCAGCATGGTAATGCTTAGAATTAGCTGCCACAAAGGGACATCTCTAATGTGGAGTTCTGTTGATCTATTCATTTTCTTACTCAGTTGGTGACATCTCGATTTTATCAGTTGGATCGTATTGGTTCTATTTCTTCTTTGTCTAATGTCACTCGTTTTATCCAGTTCATAAGGTTGGATCCTCAAACCTTTATAAATCTATGGTTAAGGAGGATCCTCTGGAGTTTGTGGATGAGATAGAGAAGATTTTTAGAGTGATGTATGCTACTAATTCTGAAGGTGTAGAGTTTGTTGCATATCAATTGAAAGATGTATATTATTAGTGCAATGAGGAGTGGGAACATTTAAGGGGTGATGATGTAGAGCCGACATTATAGGATGAGTTTTTGGGTGTCTTTCATGATCAATTCTTTCCTCAGGAGTTGAGGGAAGCTAAGGCTATGGAGTTTATTAATCTGAAGTAGGGTACGATAAGTGTGAAAGAGTATTCCTTGAAATTTTAATAGCTTCTTATTAAGCTCCCAAGTTGATAGCTAGCCAGAGATCTAAAATGAGGAAGTTTGCTTCTGTGTTATCTCGTGACTTGGTATTACAGTGTAAGGCTACAATGTTGAATAATGATATGGATATATCCAGACTTGTGGTTTATATGCAATAGGTTAAGGATGAGAAAAAAAGCAGAGATTAGAGTGAGGCAGAACAAGAATTTTAGATATTTAGAGTAGGGTGGAGGTTGGTAGAATAGTGGGAAATATGGTAGACAGTGGACCAAAAAGAAGTATTGGAAACTCTAATTCGTCTTCTAGCGCTCCTTATCCTAAGCCTTCGGGTGATCACCATTTTTAGGCTAGCAGTGGTTCTAAGTAACACGGTGCCCAGTCTCAAGCTAGTGGATCTTAGTCAGTCCTATCCTATCCTCGTTATTATTTTTATAGGCAGCTTCATCATGGTTATTTTGAGGAGGGGTAATCAGTGTTATAATTGTGGTCATCTTGGTCACATATAGGGAGATTGTCCTTCAGCCAGGGTTGCCACTTAGGCTTATAAGGATCCAGTTGCCACATCTTTAGCTTCTATGCCAGAGGGTGCTACTTCTGGTACTGACACTGGCCAAAATTGCCTCTATGCACTTGCTACTCACCAGGAATTTAAGGCATCCCCAAATATTATTATGAGTATGTTACAACTCTTTTCCCGTGATGTTTATTATTTTCTTGATCCGAGTTCTACCCTTTCTTCTGTGATCCCTTATGTGGTTTTGCATTTTGGTTTTGGTCCTGAAAGTATTCTGACCTCTTTTATGTGTCTACTCTAGTGGGTGATTATATAGTTTCTAAAAAATCTATAGGGGTTGTGTGGTGTCTATCTTTCATAGAAAGATGTTGGTGGATTTGATAGAGTTTGATATGATGAACTTTGATGTAATCTTTGGGATGGATTAGCTTCATTCGTGCTATGCTTCGCTGAATTATAGGACCCCAAAGGCCAGTTTCCATTTTCCCAATAAATCGACATTAAAATAGGATGGGAGTTTTGTAGTGCCCAAAGGGAGGTTTATCTCTTATCTTAGATCTCAGAACTTAATTTTAAAATGGTGTTTATATCATCTAGTTCAGGTTAAGGGTTTTGAATCTTAAATTCTTTTCTTGCAATTTGTCCTTGTGGTTAATGAGTTTCCTAAAGTGTTTCTAGATGATCTTCGTAGAATTTCTCCTAATAGGGAAATAGATTTTAGATTGATCTTCTAACGGATACTTGTCCTATTTTTATTCCTCCTTATAGAATGACTCTAGCTAAATTGAAGGATATAACGGAGAAATTGAAAGATAATCTTGATAAAGGATTCATTCGTCCTAGAGTTTCTACATGGGGTTCTTCAATGCTTTTTGTACAAAAGAAAGATGGGTCTCTTCAGATGTATATTGACTATTTCTAACTAAATAAGGTGAAAGTGGAGAATAAGTATCCCCTTCCTAGAATTGATAACCTTTTTTATCAGCTTCAGGGTGCTAGGTTTCTCTAAGATTGATCTTCATTTGGGCTATCATCAGTTAAAAATTAGGGAGTTTGATATTCCTAAGACTATTTTTCAAACCTAGTATGGTCATTATGAGTTTTTGGTAATGTCATTTGGGTTGACTAATGCTCTGGCTGGGTTCATGGATCTTATAAATTGGGGCAGTTTCTAGATTTTTTTATGATAGTCTTTATTAATAATATCTTGGTGTATTCTAATAGTAGGGGGGATCATGCCAATAACCTCCAAATTATGTTGCAGACTCGTAAGGATCAGGAGTTGTATGCAAAATTTTCTAAGTGTGAGTTTTGGCTGAATGTGTGACTTTTCTTGGGCATGTTGTTTCTAGTAAAGAGATCAAGGTGGACCCACAGAAAGTTGAGGCAATTAACAAATGGCCTAGACCCACGACTCTAACTGATATTAGGAGCTTCTTGGGCTTGGCTGGGTATTATAGGAGGTTTTTGGAGGGTTTCTCATTTGTTGCTGCTCTGATGATGAGGTTGACTCAAAAAAAGGTTAAGTTCTTATGGTTTGATGCTTGTGGGGGTAGTTTTGATAAATTGAAGGATAACCTCTACACTAATTTTTACCCTTTCTGAGGGTATTAATGGTTTTGTTGTGTTTTGTGATGCATCTCAGGTGGGATAGGGTTGTGTTTTAATATAGCATGGTAAGGTTATGGCTTATGTTTCTAGGAATCTTAAGGTTTATGAGAGAAATTATCCAACTCATGATTAAGAGTTGGGAGTTATGGTCCTTGCATTGAAAATTTGGTGCCATTATCTATATGGGGTGCATGTGGACTTCTATTCAGATCATAGAAGTTTGCATTATTTGTTTACTGAAAAGGAGTTGAATCTCAGGTAGAGACGGTGGCTTAAATTTCTCAAAGATTATGACTCGAGCCTTCACTACCATCTAGGTAAAGTTAATATTGTTGCTGGTGCTCTTAGCAGGTTTTCTATGGGGATCTTATCTCATATTGATGAGGAAAATAGAGGGTTGGTACAGGTCATTTACAGATTGACTAACTTGGGATTTTATCTTTTGAACTTAGTGAATGGGGGAGTCATTGTTTAAGAAGTGGTCAAAACATCTCTTGGTGCTGAGATAAAGGAGAAATAGACTTTGTATCCCATACTTATGCAGATTAAGGATGATCTGGGCTAGTAAAAAGTTATGGCTTTTGAGATTAGGGAAGATGGCATCTTGAGGTATCAAGGTAGGTTGTGTACTCCTGTTAATGGACTGCAAGAAAGGATTTTGACTGAGGCTCATAAGTCTAGGTATATATTTCATCAGGGTTAAACTAAAATGTATCATGACTTGAAGAAGATCTATTGGTGGAACAATATGAAGAGAGATATGGCAAATTTTATGGCTAATTATAGGTCTGTCAGTAGGTTTAGGTAAAATACTTGAGGCTTGGTGGCATGCATCAAGAGATAGAGTTTCCCATGTAGAAGTAGGAGATGATCAACATGCATTTCATTATAAGACAACCACGGTCTCGTAGTCAGTATGATTTGATTTAGGTCATTATGGATAGGATGACTAAGTCTGCTCACTTCTTGCTTGTGAGGACTAACTATTCAGGACAGGATTTGGCTAAGTTGTTTATTTAGGAGGTTCTGAAGTTGCATGGTATGCCAGTGTCCATTATGTCAGACTGAGGTACACAGTTTTGTTCTAACTTCTGGCATTCATTTCAGAAAGGTTTGGGTACCTAGGTAAACCTTAGCATTGTTTTCCACCCTCAAATAGATGGACAAGTGAAACATATTATTTAGACTTTGGAAGATACGCTAAGGTTCTGTGTGATTGAGTTTAAGGGAAGTTGTATGGATCATTTTCCTCTTATTGATTTTTTTGTATAATATTAGTCATCATTCGAGCATTCAAATGACTCCTTTTAAGGCTTTTTATGGTAGGAGGTATAGGTCTCCTATTGGGTAGTTTGAGGTTTATGATACTAGGTTGTTTGGTCGTGAATTAGTCACCAAGCCATGTAGAAGGTGAAAGTGATTAGAGAAAAAATTAAGATTGCTTAGAGTCGCCAAATGTCTTATACAAATGTGAGGCAAAGAGAATTGGAGTTTGAAGTGAATGATTAGGTATCTTGAAGTTGTATCTTATTAAAGGAATCATGAGGTTTGGGAAGAAGAGGAAACGCATTCCTCGTTATCTGGGTCAGTATCAGATTTTGAGGAGAATTGGGAATATTGTTTATGAGTTATATTTTCTTGTGATTTTGAATTCTATTCACCCTGTCTTTCTTATGTCCATTCTTAAAAAGTGTGTGGGTGACCCTTCCTTTGTAGTGCCTATTAAGGATGTTGGTGTTACGGATTCCTTGTCTTATGAGGAAGCCTCGATTGAGATATTAGATAGGCAAGTTTGTAGATTTATGACAAAGGATGTAGCTTCAGTGAAGGTCCTTTGGAGAAATCAAAAGGTAGAAGAAGCTATATGGGAAGCTGAGGAAGATATGAAGGTCAAGTATCCATTCTTGTTCCCTGTGTTGGATGAAAGTGCATAAGGTATGAGTTCGTTTCCCTCTTGTCATAATTTGAGTTTATCATTTGATTTTGTTGTATCTTTGCTACTCTTGTGCTAAAAAATGTCCTAACTCAACATTTGAGAATAAATTATCCTAAGAGAGGGATAATGTAAGACCCTTAAAATTTCAATCATTTTATTTTAACCCTCCCATTTTCGTAATATTGATTTTTTACTTGAATTATGTTTAGGGATGTTAAAAGGGAAATTAGGGAAAGTTTCACAATTTTTGGAAAAGGTTTGGGGCTATTTTGGAACTCTGAGGTAGTGTGCTTCCGATATCACCGCTCCACAGAGGTTAGCCTCTGATATATTGGAATGGCACGGAGGTTAACCTTCACAATAAGACCATTCCATGCTGAGGTGTAAATTTTTTCCAGTTTAGTTTTTTTCACTTAGGGTGAGGGTTTTTTTTGGGTATTTTCACCCTTTCCACAACTTATAATCATAAAAGGGACACTTTTACTTCAGTTTTAAAATATCAAACTCTACTTTATTCATATCTACCTCTCCAACCAAGAAAACTTAAGGGTTTCATAGAGAACTCATCATCTGAGCTCTAAACTTCAAATTGACTTCAAAGTCTTGTGTGTTTCAGGCATGGGTTTTACTCCCATTCCATGGTTTAATTGAGAATTAGAGGTTGCAAACTATAGTTACCTTGAACCCTTATCATCGTACTTGATAAAGGGGATGAGGGTGAGGAATGGGTATGAACAATAACTTGATTTACATTATTTAATAGTATCTCTTAGACGTAAGGATACTAACTGAGTCCATAGATTGATCAAACAACTACACTTATGAGGTGTTTCAAAGAACTCATTTGTGAGATTTTGGTGTTTGACTGACAAATTGATACTAAATACCTATAATCTAGCCAACCCATGATTTTTAGCTAAATTTAGACAAATATTCAATTACCCATGCATGAACACATACTAACTATAGCATAATCACAAGTCTTATTCCATATTTGGTTTCAGCTCATCATTATTAACTTTGAAATTGCATTATTACTATGATAAACTTGTTAACTAAAAAGTGTTATAAACAAACCCCCCATTTTAGTTTCTGGTTTAGTTTACATCATATTACGATCCAACTTCTAGTTATTTCTAACACTTAAGATTTAATTCCATTTCCTCATTCCCTGAGGTTTCGACCCCAACTCTTATTGGGTTAACAATATTGATGACTATCCCTTATACCTTAGAGGTGTAATTGGAGTGTCATCCCTTGGATCTTTTGCTCCAAAAAGGTTAGAAACTAATTAAATATAAGAATCTTCAATCAAAACTCTCCCTCAAGGAAAGTCTCACGAGTACTAAGGCAAATCTCGACTCACAGAGAGACACCTGCAAAGCAAATTTGTATGACCTTCAAAGCCATTGCATTTGTAACCACCAGAATCAGAAAAAAAGGTAAGGACCCTGAGGGGTAGGGACACCAGCTCAAGGAAGTGAAATAAGAAAGTAGCAGTTAAATACATTACAAACCTCTCTCACCCCAAGCCTCACCTATGGTTTTTTCCTTATATTTATCAATATTCCCGAAGAAATAATCTGAGTAAAAGCTTTGAGATTAAAATAAATATAAGACATAAGCTATGGGGAATCCCAAAACAAAATTAAAATATTCGAGGGAGCCAAATAAGGGTGCCATGAAAATAAACATATCCCTTCTAACTGATCCTATCTCTCTCAAAAGAGATAAAAGTTGTGTGAAAAATGTGATGCTAAAGACAACCATTTATAATCAAAACCCTATTAAATATGCATAAAGTAAAGGGTGATGGATGATTGCCACGTGTTTGGCTCGATTGAATAGAACGGAACCCAAAGAGATAGTACTCCATAATTAAGGCATTTGAATTTTCATGTATGGAGATTTGAATGGTTTGTATCTCAAGGGAACATAATTCCTTTGTACTCCCCACCTTGATCCAAAAATCAAATAGGAGAGAAGACAATTAAGTCTAATTAGATAACCTAAGACTCTACACAAAGACTCACCCTAAAGATAATGAGCATAAAGATCTATACAAATATATGAATTGTGATGGGTCTATTCAATAATATTAACTACTTATCCGTAATCATCTTGATCTTTGAGAGGCTTGAGGTATGGCAATCAAAGAATACTACACTTCCAAGGGGAGAATATTCCACAGTATTGACTTAGGGTTGGGACTGTGCAAAGCCCCATTAGCCCATGCTGGTAATGTAAGAAAAGTTCCTCCTCTGTCGGGAATAACACAAGGCCTCCTTATGGTATCGAGGAAAGTTCAAAAAACAACATTCACACAAAGACCCAATCCCTTATGACGGAGTTGAAAAATTCTCAAGAAGAAAATAAATACAATAAAAGTCTTTCTCTGGAACGTAAAAAGAACATTGCCTAGAAACTTCAAGATGGAACTAACAGTCCATCATGAGAAAGGAGAATGTTTTAAAAATAATACTAAAAGGCCAAGGGGGATGGCGACCAAGCTGCAAAAATGAAATCAGTATCCAAACATTGTGGCCTAGGCACAATTATTTCTCTATAAATGACTTCATTAGTTCAGAAGTTCTATTCACATAAGATAATAATAAAAATCAAAGGGGTACCATAAAAAATCAAGGAAATAAAAAGTTTTATTATTATGCTAAAGCCCTTCAAAAGTGGAAGATATTACACAGTGCAAAATCATTGAGATATAATTTATAAGAGAGAAAAAAGAATAGGTTAGAGTAAAAAGCGACCAAGCATGCATTACGAACAAGTGTGTCTAGAGAAGTCTTTCCACTTTATCTATCCTACTTGAAAGTATATGGGAGTGCCTTAAATCACGGTGTTTGTTTAACCCCCATTCCCCTGATACCGATCAATCTACAATAAAGAGAATATAACTACAGAAACTAAAGATCAATAACATAAAATAGAAGATAGATAGATTGACATAAGAAATAGAAGGAATTAAGAGCTTGTTAATGTTTTAAATTCAAAAAAATCTTAATCTAATATACTTAAGCACCAGATTAATATGTGGACCAAGAGTGGTTCAATGCCCTCAAAACCCCCATTTCTAAACAAGCATTCAATATAATTTCACCAATCACACACTCAAGTGCTAAGTTCATTCAATATTCAAGATAAGCTCTTGGAAATAAACCCTAAGACTTTCTATTTATAGTCTATACAAAGGCCCAAAATTGACCCTAACAAAGATAGGAAGAATCCCAACAAAGTGGGTTTTGTTTGGTAGGGATGAATCATGTGATGACTAGTTAAACAAGAGGCTTATTGTCCTTCTATCTATCGCCATTAGACAGTGCACTCTTTTCCCTTAATGGTATAACTGATGGTTGTTAAAGAAAGGGAATAAAAGTCACACCTTTAGTTGACCCTTGGCAGTGAGGATTCCTTCTCTTGGGGATCCTAACCCAACTCTTAGCACATGGTATCCCTTGGTAGGTATCAATATAAGCTCCAACATCTCTCTCTTTATAAAGATAGCTTGTAAACTTTGTAACTCCCATGCTTGGCTCCTTGTGAGAGGTTTTGAAGGACTAAAAATCGTATAATCCTCTCCATATTTAGAATAATTTGACCTCAAATTCATGGATTCATCGACTTTAAACACATCAAGGGGTGAGAGATCACATACGCTGAAGGTGTTGTGCACTTGATAGTTAGGGGGAAGATCAATCATGTAGACATTGTCAGTTATCCTCTTAAGCAGTTGGGATGGGTTGTTTCCTCAAGGTATCAACTTAGACTTTCTTTGTGTTAGGAACTGGTCCTTTCGAATATGTACCCACACCCAATCACTTGATTTAAGAACAAGTCTTCTTCTCTCTTTGTTCACCTTTTTTGCTATTTCTCAAATTTTTTAAAGGTAAAGCCTCACTATCTCATGTATCTTCTTTATTTCTTTTTCCCTTTGGTTGACATCTTAGCTTATCACAACATTACTAGACAAAGGAATGAGATCCAAAGGTGTATTGAGGTTAAAACCATAAACACATTACAAGGGAGTCATACTAATAGCCAAATAGATAACACAGATATAAGAAAACTCAACTAATGATAGATGATCTTCTCAAGAGGCCATTCTACCTTTAATCATGGGGAGTAGCATAGAACCCAAAGTCCTATTTACCACTTCTATTTGGCCATTATTTTATGGGTGGCATGACATTGAGAAAAGTAATTTGGTACCAAGACTACCCCACAATAACCTTCTAAAGTGACTAAGTAACTTGGAGTCCCTATCACTAACAATAATCCTAGGAGTCCTATGCAATTCTACAACATGATCAACAAATAAAGAAGCCACATTGGTTTCATCCTCACTCTTACGATATGGAATGAAGTGGTCCATTTTTTAGAACCGGTCAACCATAATAAAGATTCTATCTCTACCCTTCCTCATCCTAGGCAATCATAAATCAAAATCCATAGAAATGTTAAGCCATGGAAGTATAGGAGTGGGTAGTGGGGTATATAATCATTGAGAGAGAAGGCACAATTTGGCACTTCAATAATCCATGCATTGGAAATAAATTCTAGGAACACCATTACGTATCTTGGGCTAATAAAATTGTTCCTCTAGGATCCCAAGGGTATATTCAATTCTAAAGTGCCCCATTATACCACCATCATGTGCCTCTCTTACAAAAAACTCTCTCTATGATCTACAGGGCACACACAACTTTTTTATTTAAATAAGAAACCAACAAACTTAGAATAGGGTATAGAAGCCCTATACCTCATCCACTTTTCCCTAATCCATTCCTCACAATATTGAAAGGTTTGAAAAAATATGGGGTCCTCAAGATACATTGCCTTTAGACACTATAACCCATCAACCTAGAAGATAACGAAGAGATTAGCACATATTTATTAGATAATGCAACAACTATCATATGTTCTTTTCCCTTTTTGTATTGAATTACATAAGGGGAAGTCTCTAGAAACTTAATCATTTGGCATGTTGTTTGTTCAATTTATCTTGGGCCCAAAGGTTCTCCAATGATTCAAGGCCAGTTTGAATCACGAACTCTTTGGTCTACAAATAGTGTTTCTAATTATGCAATGCTCTAGCTAAGGCATGTAACTTAGGATCATAAGTATAATAACTCAAATTTGATCCTTTGAGATTTTCACTAAAATAGGCAATAGGTTTATGGTTTTGTATTAAGATGACACCTATGCCTAACATACTAGCATCACACTCAATCTCAAATGTTTTGTCAAAGTTGGGTAATTACAACAAAGGGGTGGATCTAAGTATGGCCTTCAAAGTTTCAAATTTATTGTCTTTCTCATCACCTAATTTAAAAGGTTTTTCCTTAAAGACCACTGATCTTAGGTGGATTTATGCACCTAAGTATCTTCATCTCTATGTATTTATCCTAGTTTTTAGGACTTTTTGTGTGCATAATGAGTCAATATTTGAATAATTAAGCATGTAAATGCTAAACTATGTGTTTATAAGGTTTAAGGTGTATTTAAAACAAATTCAGAATTAAAACATTTGTTTAGAGTTTAAACTAAAAAATTAGTGTTCTTAGCTTAAGCTGTGTTATTCTAGTTTCTCTTGTTGAATTCTATTGTGTTTAAGTACTAATTCGTGGTGTTTGATGCCATAGAAATCTTGGTGAGATTTTAAACTCAAGTATAGGATGATATACAAGTAGATTTTGAAGAGGAAAAGCAACCACAAAGCAAGGAACTCAAAGCCCAATAGAATGAGTAAGTATGGACGAAATCTGGAAAATTTGAGCACAAGGGAGTTCCACGCCCTTGGTCACAACCAAAATGCATTTCCAGTGAACCTCTAAGATAGGTGTTTGCCATGCTCTCTATCCTCCTCGATAAAGCATGGCATGTTGGTGTGTCAAAATTGGCTAATTATTTCCAAGTATAAATAGAACACTTCTATTGTATTGTACACACCTTGGATGTCGTTGGGGCTTGGATTACACTTGAGGAGTCTTTATTTAGGATTTTTATCCTTTCATTAAGTTCAGTTTTGGATTATGAACATGAATTCCTTAATTGTGATTCATTGTAATTCTATTAGTGGATAAACATCCTTATCTAGGGTTAAGGCCAAAAACAAGATTACTTAAGCTTTTAATTAAGTTGGTTTATGTTATTTATCATTTTTTTATTCATATATCCTTGTATTTACTATTCTATGGATTCGCGACCCTTAGAATAAAAATATCATTCTATCGTGAGCTTGAAAGGAGGAATGATAGATTAGCACAATGATGTATAGAATATGATCTTAATAATTCAAGGAATTGAAGTTAGAATTTGCATTTAGGATAGGAATATACCTAATTTGCCCTATTTGGTTCATATACAGGAAGAAATACGTATGTGTTTAATTGAGTTCTTGCATCCATACTCAACGATGTAGTTGTAAGGCTAAGTTAGATAGATGATTAGAGGATCGCAAAACTATAGTTATGTTATCAACCTCGCGAACGAACAACCAAGATAATTAACTAAACCGATGAGATTATATAGCTAAGTAGGATTATTTGCAGTGCCTTAACCTTGGGTCTCTCCCTATTATTGTTTAAGTATTTTACATTTCCTCATTATTTTACTTTTAGTTTTTGATTCCCGAATATTATTAGTTACTTTTGAACTTGTTTAATCTTCATAGTAAGACTAGAATTAGATCGTTGTTGAGCATAAGTCCCTGTGAGATAGACACTTGTCTTTCATTAGGCCACTTTACTACTTGGTTGACCACATTCACTTGTGTGTGCATTTAGGTACATTAAGATTTTGGTGCCGCTATCGGGGACTTGTACATTAGTAGTTATCTTTCTTTTAGTTTTGCTATTTTATTTTACAAGTGTTAAAACTTGATCTTAACTTCTGAATTTATAGGTTTAGGTTTGAAAAGCAAGTAAGCTGGTAAGAAAAAGGGATTTGGTTGACCCATATCCTGAACCTGAGCAATGCTTGCAGCAACTAAGGAAAGAAGCAGTAATTCACTATCAAATACCACAGAGTTAGCAAAAAGAAACTATTCTTGTACCAATGGTTAAAGATCCACCAGCCCACAGGATAGTACGCAAAGTGGCAATCCCACTTGCAACAAATGTTACCTCCACCATCTGCAGACCGACACCTGGATGTAGACTTGAGCTAAGAAGAACATGGTGCAACTTTTGCATAGCAGTAGAAAGTTCACAGGCTTGTCACATGAGGATCCACATGTTATTTGATTCTCCACAAACTATGTAAGGCTCAAGATTTTCCCCTTCTCATTCTTTGGGGAAGCAATGAAGTGATTGAACGCAAAGCCACAAGTTCCATCACTACATGGGAAGATCTGGCAAAGAAGTTCCTCATCTATTTTTCTCATTTGGCAAGACTGTAAGGTTACATAGTGAGTTTTTTATCTTTAAGTAGAAGACATTTGAGAACTTGTATCATGCTTGGAAAAGGTTTAAATCTCTACTCTAGGATTTTCCACATCACCAACAGTCTAATGAGTTATTAGCTCATACTTTTGTTAAATCTCTTGACCATAACACAAAGATTTTGCTAGATTCAAATGTAGGTGGTCAAGCACTGGAGAATGATAATTTGTACACCATGTTGAACCGAATTGCGCAAGGTAATGCTGATTGGCATGGTGACATCTCTAAAAGAACAATGAAAAATCCGATAGGTATGATTGAAGTTGATATATCACAACCTTAGAAACCAAATTTTTAGCTCTTCAGAATCACATGATGACACAATTTAGAAAATTAGGTGTGAATCAATCTCAGGCATAGGTAAAAGCAATTCAGCAAGCTTCGCCTTGGTATAAAATTTGTGGAATTAATGGTTACTTTGCAAACTTATGCAAATCAAATATGGAGTATATAAATTTTGTGGGAAATTCATAGAAGGGACCTTATGGTAATGCCTACAACTATAAGTGGTAGAGTCAGCCCAACTATTCATGGGGTAATAATCAGACTCAGCAGTTTTTTTAGCAATAGAACATGCAAGCCAATAATATTGAAAAGCTATTGAAAAAGATCCTGACCAACAAAGAACAAATGGTTATTGAGATAAAAAATTCAGCAACTTATTTAGAAAAAATTAGAGACACAATTAGGGTAGCTAGCTCAGGCGCAGAGTACCAGGCCTAAAAAGTGGATTGCCAGGTGACACAGAGAATCCAAAATAGGTTATGGAGATCATCTTGAAGAGTGGTAGTGATATCATTGATAGGCCTCCCAAGAAAAATAAGGAGGTTCAGGCAGAGTTAGTCCCACCGCAGTTTGAGGAAAAGTAAATTTCTTAGAAAAAGGCCAAAAATTTGGGAAAGCCTAAGTACCCAAAAGAAAAGGCTATTGAGTATGCAAGAAAGACCACCACCATCATTACCTCAAGGCTCAAAAAGCCTAAGAAGGATGCATATTTTAAGAAGTTCTTTGACACGCTTAGAGAACTTCATATTAATCTTCCTTTATTAGATGTTTTGCACGGTATACCTAACTAAGTAAGATAAGTACTTGAAGGATGTAGTGAATAATAAGACAAAGCTACATGATATCAAGATAGTGGAACTTACTTAGGAGTGTAGTTCGATGGTGATGAGGAATATGCTAAAAATGGTAATGAGGACTATGCTGAAGAAGTTGAAGGACCCAGGGAGTTTCACCCTCTCTATACAGATTGATGATAATGATATGGTCCATGCTTTGAGTGACTTATGGGAAAGTATAAACTAGATGTCCCTATCAGTTTCAATATTCTTGGTTTGGTAAAACTGAGGCCACGCACTGTGGTTCTTCAAATGGCAGACAAAACTAGAGTTCATCCTGAAGGAATCATAGAATATGCCCTTATTAAGATTGGTAAGTTCATTATTCCTACTGATTTTATTATTTTTTATTTTGACGCAGATGACAGGGTACCGATCATACTGGGATGTCCATTCTTGGAGATGGGAGGAGCACTGATTAATATAAGAGAGAGCACTTTAAAGATGAAACTAGAAGATAAAAAAGTGGTCTTTAAAGTATACAAACCACACGATCCACCTTCACACTATAAGTGTTTATGCATGATCATGGCTATGGAAACGGATGAGTGAGGGGTAGAGTGCAAGCCACAATTGACCTCTTCAGACTATTTTATGGAGTTTCCCAGACCACCTCTAAAGCCCAAAGTTGAACACCTTGAGAAGGAGCCTGAAAAGGATATTGTTCACAAAAATGCAGATCTAAAGAGTACCTACTCATGAGGTCAGAAAAAAGTGAGAATATTACCTTTAAGTAGTAGGAAGAGGATGAAAGAATATGGCTAAGAAGTAATAATATAGGTCATTTTGCAACACCAAATTAGGTGTGGGAGGCAACCCAAGTTAAGGTAGGTATTTAATTCTTTATATTTTGTTTTTTATTACACATAGTTTTTATTTTTTTTGTGTCACAGATTGAAGGAAAATCTGAGTACCAGAAACCTAAGCTAAGAAGCATGTCAAATATTAGGTGTTGGGTATCCTCAAACCTCATTAATGACTATAGATATTGCTAGCTAACCCTAGAGGCCTTAGGGAGTATTTCTATCCTAACTTTTGAATTACTTTAAGGAAAAAGTATGTTTTTAAGTGTGGCGTGGGGAAAATTCGCATGGTTTAGGGTGAAGTGCTTCTATAGGTTATTCATTCTTAATTGTTTTTCTAGTTTTTGACTAAATATGAAAAATTACAAAAATATTTTCTCTTTGTTTGTTTTGAGTTTTAGTTGTTGGTGTCAGTCTAGTAGGTGTTCATTTCATCCACTCTTTGGTTTTTCTTTTGGTTCTTTTTCGAAAGAGTGCCCTTTGAACCCAGTATCCTTTTTTTTATTTTCAAGAGTAAAATTTAAAATTTTGTGTTAGGAATACGTGAGATGTTATTTCTAGTGATATCTGTGATTACATGATGCAGGTAGGTTTGAATGAAGAAGCATGTTGATTGTGTGAATGACCACTTTTGACACTTCTAGGCTCATTTATATAAGTCTTGTGCGATGTTGGCTTAATTTTAAATTTATGTTATTACATGTTTTGGAGTCTATAATGATCCTACTTGAGTTAAGCATGTACCATGTGAGTATGAGGTTTTTTTATATTTTTTGTTGCATTTTTGTGTCCAAAACTTGCACGGTGTGTGTGCAAAGAAAAAAAGGTGGATTTAGCTTTATATATAGCACGGTACCCTTATTTGATTGCCCTAATTTTATCCAAAGATCTTAATTTCTTTAGTTTAAATAATAATAAGGTTAACAAGTGTGAAATTTAAGAAGAAAAGTAGTGAAAGTGAAGTCCCAAAGCAGTAGCTAGTGGTGTTGAAAAAGTTTATGTTATGTGGTTGGGAGTAATGTAATGAAAATAGAAATATTGAATCGTGCGTTTATTAAGAATACTCCCTCCTAATTATATGTAAACTCGTTTAAAGAGATGGAAAAAAATAAAAGAAAGTGTGAAGGTAGAGGTGGTGAAAGTTTGGTTGTTTAGAAAGGATCCTACTGTACAACGTGAGATATATTAAAGCTTTTAGGGAAGATAGTCACTATTACAACCCTTATAGTACTATTTGATCTTAAGCCCTAACTTCTGATATTAGTAGAGTGCTACACTAAGGAAAGCCTATGGTTCATCTTATATAACATAAGAATTCTTTGTGAGAGTGAGCGAAATTTGATTCTATTATCCATTCTTGTGAAAAATTGAATCTATGTGAGTGCTATGGGTAACTCTCTGATGGTAAGGGCACATGCTTGATTGAGTAATATCCATGAGTTTTCCAACTTGATTGAGTCAATTTATGAGGCTAGGATGTTTTAGAGTAGTGTTCATGAGTTTTCAAATGTACATGACATGCTTAGTATGGACCTTGCTATCTGTGTAGTCCTTGTAGTGCTATCTTGAGTGTCTTTCTTTTTGTAATGTTAATAGTGGAGTCTTTCTGAGATGATGCTTAAGGTGAAGAGTTGTCCGAGAATGAATAAGGCTTTAAGTGTGGGGTAATGATCTTAGGTGGATTTATGCACCTAAGTAGCTTCATCTCTATGTATTTAGCCTAGTTCCCATATGCATAATGAGTCAATATTCACACAATTAAGCATATAAGTGCTAAACTATGTGTTTATAAGGTTTAAGGTGTGTTCAAAACAAGTTCAGAATCAAAACGTTCATTTAGAGTTTAGACTAGGAAACTAGTGTTCTTAGCTTGAGCTATGGGTTATTCTAGTTTTGTATTATTGAATTCTACTGTGCTTTAAGTACTAATTCATGGTGTTTGATGATATATAAAGCTAGGTGAGTTGTTAAACGAAAGAATGGCATCACACGACCCAAACCAGAGCTTAGTCGTGTCGGGTGTCTCAAGTCCAACCAGGACCGGAGACCACCCCCAATACCTAAACCATAAACCACCCTATACCCTCTAGCAAAAGAATTCCGAACATATAACAAGATAAAAAATAATAATTTAAAGACATTAGGTGAAGTCTATAAGCAGAACCAAACAATCACAACCAAGTGTCCAACCAATACCAATTCCAATGGCAATACCAATACAAATGCTAAAACTAATACCTACACCACCCATTCCCATAGTAGTCCGACAAATCCTCTAACATAAATCAAAGAATATCTCATTGGGACATGCCACCGACCATATCCAAATCTAAAACCAAAGAAATAAAAATTATATAAAAAAAATTCCATAGCATGAAATGGGGTCTTTCGGAGTATGGAAGATCACCACTTCAATCTGACTCAAAAGTTGTCCCCAAATCCAAGTAACTGAGCAGGAGGAGTGGAAGTATGGGAGGTTCCTACATTGCGTGGGGATACAGTGCCCGAAGATGGTTAGCGGGGTTAACTCTAGCATGTAACTCATGGATAAAGATAAGACAATGTCATCAAATGAAAACCAAATCAAATAACCATATGCAATGATGTAAATACATATATATACCATGCTGGGACAGGAAACAAGGTTTAGCATGCATTTAAAACATTAACTTGGATTGTGTAGCTTTACCATCATAAAGCCACCCACGGGCTATATAGTTCCAGTGTTACCCCCTGAATGGGCCCGAGTGAGTGTAGCCGCACGAATTAGAGATATCATAGAGGATTGGGGATTTCCATGTACCCTTTTCCCTCCATGACACATATATACAAGTATAGACTTGGGGGATTCCCAGGTAAACCACAAGCATATGATCACCAAGACCAACCTTCATGTTGGCAAACATGAGTTTCCAGTGTCCGCCCTTCTAACTCACATCATTTTGGCTAGTTATCACTACCCCCATTATTGCCCAGTTAAAACATTTAGCTCATAACCAAACCACCAATTCCAGGAGTCAATTATTAAGGTATTATAAAGTAGAATCATCATATCGACTACAACTTGAAAACAATGTTATTAAGCCAGGTCTTAGGGGATTCCCATGTGCCTCATAAACTCCCTTATTAAAATTACTTGGGGGATTCCCATATACCCCACATGGTTTTTAATTCAATTCAATTTATGGCCATAAAAAACTTTATAAAGTCCATCATCAATTATTATCGTGGTTATGCCAAAGCTTTAGTTCAAAAACATAATTCAACTTGTGACAATATCATTTTCATTGACAATTTCACAAATAGATTGGGGGCATGCCATTATGAAAGCCCAACTCTTCAAATTTTGGGGGGTTCAACCATAAACCCTTAATTAAATTAGCATTCCCATGCACCCACATGTGCAAGACCATAATAAAACATGCATAATCATAATTTAAACCATAGAAAATAATATTCAATGATATGCATTCAAATCCCTCAACCTTGGTTTCAAAACCACCATTAATGATTCATGAACAATGCTTTAAACATATGTTTTTAGTAAACTAACAATGAGGGAAGAGTCACATACTTGAATTATATAAGGATTCACGAAGAGAAATTGATTTTTAAGCCCTTAGATGACCACCTTAAAGAAACCTTAGCCACTTTTGCTCGAAAGGATTTTGAGAGAGTAAAGAGGATGTTTAATCTTATAAATATGTAATAAATCACCAAAATATGTTATAGGGACGTGGGGACTTAAGGGTTTTAAGTGAGCAATGTCTAATGTGTCCTCACCTTACAAATGTAAAAACCCATCCTTGGATCGACTCGTAACCATATCATATTACTAGTACCCATACGTCGTTCCCTAAATAGTAAGTTGGAAACCTATATACTATCCATCTTATGACTCCACGATCCTACACGTGGCATAACCATACGACACATATGGTCTAGTTGTATTCAAGATAGAACCCAAAGGGATCAGATACTGGACAACATATGACTCAACCCTACTACTCATAACCTATCCTCACTGCTCTTAGTGAACTACTCATACTCAGAGCAAAGTAATGTCACTAAGCTACTGATTTGGTTAAGGTTCGTCCTAACGACTCGTCACCACCCTTAATGACTCGCATCCCTAAGCCGTACCCATAACAGAACCCTAACCACTATCTATTAGACACCTTACAACTAGGGTCATCTGACCCCCTAAGACACCTACGACTCATATGGTTAAGTCATAAATAAGGCAGTGAGCTCAAAGCTCAAGAAATTTCCAAGGCCAGAATTCGGAGTGTTTCAATTTTCCCCCACTTGGATCGTTCGTCCTCGAATAATGGGATAAGGCATTGACTAGCATGATTAAACCCCCAAACACCTCTACTCTTACCTTTAAGATAGAAAATAGAATACCAAGGAATTTTACATTTTACCTTTACAAAGACAAAAAACAAAGATGTTAAGAAAACTACATGCCTTAACCATAATTTTTTGGAATAGGGAATAGGAATGGATACTTGGACTTCATATCCTCTTCTGCTTCCCAAGTAGCCTCTTCGACCTTGTGGTTCCATAGAACCTTTACCGAAGCTACGTCCTTGGTCTGCAACCAACGAATTTGCTAATCCAAAATTTCAATTGGACCTCCTCATCGGACAAGGAATCCAAAATACCAATATCCTTGATAGGCACAATTTGCAATGGATCACCTACGAACTTCCTCGGCATCTAGACATGGAACACCAGGTGAATGGAACTCAAGATAGAAGGCAATTCCAATTCATATGCAATATTACCACCCCTCCTCAAAACCGAGTATGGACCAACATACTGAGGATTGAGCTTTCCCTTTTTCCTAAACCGCATCACTTCTTTCATAGGGGATACCTTCAAGAACACCCTATCCCCAACCTCAAACTTTAACTTTATATGCCTCACATACACATAGAAATTTTGATAACTTTGGGAGGCTTTAATCCTATCCTAAATCACCTTCACCTTTTCCATGGCTTGGTGAATCAAATTTGAGCCGAACATCTTTGCCTCACCAACCTCAAACCACCTAATAGGAGACCTATACCTCCTACCATACAAAGCTTCAAATGGGGCCCATCCCTATACTAGAGTAGTAGCTATTATTATACGCAAACTCTATAAGAGGCAAATGCTTAACCCAACTACCACCATAATCAATCACACAAGCTTAAATCATATCTTTCAATATCAGTATAGACCTTTCCTCTAGCCCATACGAATGCGGGTGGAAAGCCATACTAAGACTCACTTTAGTCCCCAAACATTTGTAAAATAATCGCCCAAAGTACGATGAAAACTGCATACCATGATCCAAAAAGATAAAAACAGGCACCCCATGCAACTTCACAATCTCTTGGAGGTACAACCTCTTATAATTCTCTGCAAAAAAAAAAATTCCTAACTGGCAAGAAATGAACAGACTTCGTCATCCTATCCACGATGACCCAAATCGAATCAAACTAATTTTATGACCGAGGAAGATCGATAATGAAATCCATATTGATCACTTCCCACTTCTACACAAGCAACTTAATTTCTTGATACAATCCCCCGAGCATCAAGTGCACAACTTTCACTTGATGGTACACCATGCACTTAGACACAAAACTATCTACATCTTACTTTATATTGTTCCACCAATACATCTCCTTAAGGTCATGATATATTTTTGTCAAACCAAGATGAATAGCGTAGCATGAATCATGTGCCTCAGCCAAGATTCTCTCTCATAATCCATCTATGTCAGGAACACATAACCTCTCTTAGTACCAGGAGGTACCATCACCATTAATTTTGAAGGCCATTACCTTTTTTCCACCTACATCACCTTTGATACTCCTCAAGACAGGATCCAACACTTGCTTCTACTTTATTTTAGCACCCAGAGACAACTGCGCCACCTTCTAAGAAAACACACCACCATCTTCAGAGTCTAAGAGATGAACTCTAAGGTTAGCCAAACGGTGAATATCTTTCACCAACTCATGCTTCGCTCCCTATACATGAGTTAGACTCCCTATGGATAACCTGCTAAGAGCATCAACAACCGCGTTAGTTTTAATTAGATGGTAGTAAAGACTCATGTCATAATCGTTGAGTAGCTTAAGCCATCTTCTTTTCCTAAGGTACATCTCTTTCTGAGTAAATACATATTGCAGCTCTTATGATTAAAAAGACATCTACATACACTATATACAAATAGTGATGCCAAATTTTTAATGCGAATACCACAACCAATAATTCCAAGTCATGAGTCAGATAGTTCTTCTCATACACCTTAAACTGTCCGGAGGCATAAGCTATCACTTTGCCATGCTACATCAAGACACAACTAAGCCCCACACGTGATGCATCACAATATACCATAAATCTATCAGTGCCTTCAGGCAAAGTCAATATTAGAGCCAATGTAAGCTTATCCTTCAGCTTCTCAAAACTACTCTCACAAGCATCAGACTATAAGAACTTCACCTTCTTTTGAGTCAACTTAGTTAACGAGGTAGCTATAGAAGATAAATTTTCCATAAACCTTCTATAATAATTGGCTAAACCTGTGGAGCTCCGAATGTCGATTGGAGTCATGGGTCTAGGCCATTTTTTAACCACTGTAACTTTTTGTAGTTCCACCATCATCCCTTCACTAAACATGACATGACCTAGAAAAGTTACAACGTTCAACCAGAATTTGTATTTTAAAAATATGGCATACAACTACTAATCTTTCAGGGTCTGCAACATAACGCAGAGGTGATTGGCATGATCCAGTTTGATCTTAGAGTACACCAGAATATCATTTATGAATATGATGACAACCAAATGTAAAAACCAATGGAAGACTCTATTTATTAAGTCCATGAATGCCGTTGGGGACTTAGTCAGCCTAAAGATATGATTAAGAACTCAAAATGCCCATATCAGGTACAGAAGGCAATTTTTAGGATATCCACTTCCCTAATCCTTAACTGATGATACCTCAACAGAAGATCAATCTTGGAGAAAAATTAGCACCCTAAAGTTGATCAAATAAATCATCTTTCCTTGGAAAAGAGTATTTATTCTTTACTGTTACCTTATTCAATTACGGATAATCAATACATATTCGAAGGGAACCATATTTCTTACACACGAATAATACCGATGCACCCTATGGAGACATACTAGGACAGATGAAACCCTTGCCTAAAAGATCCTTTAGTTGATCCTTAAGCTCCTAACTCAGCTGAAGCCATTCTATACGAGGGAATAGAAATAAGATGAGTGCCTAGAACAAGATCTATCCCAAAATCAATCTCCCTACTGAGAGGAACACCAAGAAGGTCATTAGGGAAGACCTCAAGAAATTCATTCACCATCGAGATGGAATTTAATGAAGGAACCTCCAAGTTAGAATCTTTAACCCCGGACCAAATAATTGAGACACCCTTTGGACATTAATCTCCGAGCTCTAAGATATGATATGAACCTTTTCTTAGGAGCTAGGTAACCACCCATTGAATAATTTGCTCATTAGGGAATTTAAAGATAACTTTACGGGTCCGATAGTCTAAAGATGCATAGCACGAGTGTAACCAATCCATCCTAAATATAACATCAAAATAGACCATGTCTAATTCAAATAGATGTACCAAGGTCTCCCGTATATCCATAGATACCACACAACCCCTATAGACTCTTCTAACCAC
Organism: Capsicum annuum; assembly: GCF_002878395.1. NCBI lineage: Eukaryota > Viridiplantae > Streptophyta > Magnoliopsida > Solanales > Solanaceae > Capsicum > Capsicum annuum. The sequence continues at coordinate 133,507,141 of NC_061115.1, forward strand.
CACAAAGTCACCTACTAGGTAGTAATAGAAAAAGGGTCCAAAATACACTCAGGATTAAAACTAAAATATACAACCACAAATGGGGTCATATAAAAAATATTGGACCCGGATCAAGTAAATAGTACACATCGTAGAAAAAGAGTTTCAACATACTGATAATGGAATTAGGTGATGCCTTAGACTCCTAACGAGTAGTGATGGCATAGAATTGGTTTCGACTAGTGCTAGAGCCAGATGGTGCACCCTTTTATGCCGGAGCTAAATAAGAGGCAATAGGAACATTTTTGTCCCCAGAAGTAACCTTACCAATAGAAAAATTTCTAAGCTTACTCCCTAGCTGACCACAGTTGAAGCACTTATCCTTTCCCTCATCTCAGAAACGCTAAAGCAGTCCACCAAAAAATTTGCAACTCTGAAGCATACCACGATAACTGGTGAAACTTCAAGGCATATTCCTTGACTGACATCTTCCCTTGCTTTAAGTTAAAAAAAAATCTTTTTCCTTTGCCTCCCTCAACTCCTAAGGAAAAAAGTGGTTCAAAAAAGCACTAGAGAAATCATCCCATTGGGCTGGATCAGCATTGCCACCCCTAGACTGTTCCCATTCCTCATATTATTGGTAGGCAATATTTTTCAGTTGGTAGGCAGCAAATTCCACACCCTCCATGTAAGTATCATGCATAACATAGAATATCTTCTCTATATCATTAATAAAACCTTAAGGATTCTCCTCAACCTTAATACCAATGAACATAAGAGGGCTCAAACTCATAAACTGGACAACCCTTGTGGCCTCAGAAGCTAGAGTACCAGAAGCTACATGCTCAGACTAAGAAACTACCAACTGAGTCAGCATATAAATAGACAAAGAAAACTCAGCATTCATCATATCAATCTGAGGATCTTGAGAAGGACTGGAGAGCACCGTTGGAACTCCAGGAGGGAAATCAAGAACTGGACACCTAGATCAGGTATGGACCGTATAAGAATGATGTGTCCTATCAATGTTTTCCTCAGGTAGGACAGAGAAGTTTTTGTAAGCTTTAGATCATCTGGGTAGTATGATCTGAAAAGCGAACAAGAGGGAATTTGAAATGATTTTAGGACCTAAGACTCTATTGCTCGAAAATAGAACACAATATAGAGAAATATTCCTAAATGCCTTATAACCTCTCCCTTATGAGTGTGGCGCCCTACACACTCTTAAAAGAGACTCTACTCGACATGGCTTTTGGAAACCCAATTGACCATAAACCTAGCACTCAGATACCAATCTAACATGACCCAAACTAAGGCCTAGTCATGTCGGGTGTCTCAAGTCCAACCACGATCAGAGACCATCCATAATACCTAAACCATAAACCACTCTACACTCTCTATTAAAAGAATTCCAAACATATAATAAGATAAAATAGTAATATTTTAAAGACATTAGGTGAAGTTTATAATCATAACCAAATAGTCTCAACCAAGTGTCCAACCAAAACCAATACTAATACCAATGCTAACACTAATACCGACACCGTCCATACCCATAGTAATCCGACAAAGCCTCTAACCAAAATCAAAGAATATCCAGTCAGAAATACCCTTAACCATAGCTAAAACCAAAACCAAAGAAATAAAAAAAAAAAAGTCCATAGTATGAAATGGGGTCTTCCAGAGTATGGAAGCTCACCACTCCAATCTGACTCAAAGGTTGTCCCCGAATCTAACTCATTGAGCAAGAGGAGAGAAAGTATGGACGGTTCCTGCATCATGTGGGGATACAGTGCCCGAAGATGGTTAGCAGAGTGAATGCTAGCATGTAACTCAGGGATAAAGATAAGATAATACCATCAATTTAAAACCAAATCAAATAACCATAAGCAATGATGCATATACATATATATACTGTGTCGGGATAGGGAACAAGGTTTATCATGCATTTAAAACCTTAAACTGGATTGTATAGCTTTACCATCATACATCCACCCATGGGATATATGGGTCAGGTGTTACCCCTTAAACGGTCCCTAGTGCGTGTAGTCGTACTAACAAGAGATATTATAGAAGATCGGGGATTCTCATGTAACCTTCACCCTCCATGATAAATATATACAAGTATATACTTGAGGGATTCTCAAATACCCCACAAGCATATGGTCACTAACACCAACCCTCGTATTGGCAAACATGAGTTTCCAATGTTCATTCTTTGGACTCACACCTTCACGGCTAGCTATCACAACCCATATTATTAACCAATTAAAACATTTAGCACCTAACTAAACCACTAATTTGAGGAGTCAATTATTAAGGCATTATAAAGTGGTGTCATCATACCAACTATATCTTGCAATAAATGTCATTAAGATAGGTCTTAGGGGATTCCGATATACCCCGGTGTCCGGGGAAAGGCCCCACCACAAGGGCGTATCGTACGCAGCCTTACCTTCCATTCGCAAACTCCATTTTTAAAATTACTTGGGGGATTCCCATGTACCCCACATGGTTTTCAATTCAATTCAATTTATGGCGATTAAAACCTTTATAAAATCCATCATCAATTATTATCATGGTTATGCCAAAGCCTTAGTTCAAACACACAATTCAATTTGTGAAAATATCAGTTTCATTGACAACTTCACAAAGAGGTTAAGGTCATGCCATTACCAAAGCCAAACTCATCAAATTTTAGGGGGTTCAACCATGACCCCTTCATTAAATTACCATTACCATGCACCTACATGTGAAAGACTATAATTAAAATGTGGATAATCACAATTTAAACCATAGAAAATAATATTCAATGATATGCAATTAAATCCCTCAACATTGGTTTCAAAACCAACATTAATGATTCGTGAACAATGCCTTAAACTTAAGATTTTAGTAAAATTACAATGAGGGAAGGGTCACATGCCTGAATTATAAGAATTAATAGAGAGAAATTAATCTTTAAGCCCTTAGATAACCACTTTGGAAAAACCCTAGCCAATTATGCTTGGAAGGATTTTGAGAGAGTAAAGAGGATGTTTAATCATGTAAAGTATGGAAATAACCAAAAAAGTGTTATAGGGACGTGGGGTCTTAAGGGTTTTGAGTGAGAAATGTCCTAAGTGCCCCCAACCTAAAGCTATAAAAAGCCACCATTGGTTACGAGTTGACCCATCGATAATTCACCACATTATACGACTCGTAGCCATGTGTCGTTCCCTAAATAATGAGTTGGACACCCATACACTGTACATCTTACGACTCCAAGATGCCACACGTGACCTAACCATATGACTCATATAGTCTAGTCATGTTTAAGATAGAACCCAAAGGGATTAGACACTGGAAAATATATGACTCAACCTTATAATATACGACTCAACCCTACAACTTATAACCTATCCTTACGGCTCTTAGTGAGCCACTCATACTCAAATTAGAGTAAAGTTACTAAGTTACAGATTTAGTTAAGGTTCATTCTAATGACTCGTGACCACCCTTAATGACTCGTATCCCTAAGTAGTAACCATAATAGAACCCTTACTACCATCCACTGGACACCTCAGAACCCTCCAAGACACCTTACGACTTATATGGTCAAGTCATAAACAAGGAACTGAGCTCAAAGGTCAATAAATTTCCATGTCCAAAATTTAAGGTGTTTTAGTTTTGAAGATGAAAAGAAACCATGAAGCAAGGAACTCAAATCTAAATAGACTGAGTTAGTATGGATGAAATCTGAAATATTTGAGCACAAGGGTGTGCCATGCCCTTGGATATCTATGTTAAGGGTGTGCCACACCCTTGGTCATAAACAAAAATGAAATTTCTAGTGAACCTCTATGATAGGGGTGTGCCACACTCCCTATCCTCCGTGATAAGGGCATGGTACATTAGTGTGTCAAAATTGGCCAATTATTTCCAAGTATAAATTGAACACTCCTATTGTATTGTACACACCTTGGAGGACCTTTGGGGCTTGTAATAAATTTTAGGAGGCTTCTCTTAGGTTTTTCTTTATCCTTTCCTTTAGTTGACTTTTTGATTGTGAACATGAATTCCTTAATTGTGATTCTTTGTAATTCCATGAGTGGCTAAATAGGTTGAGGCAAAGAACATGAGTACTTAAGCTTATAATTAAGTTATTTTATGTTATTTTTCATTATTGGTTGTTCATATATCATTGTATTTACTATTTTATGGATTTGGACCCTTTGAATAAACATATAATTCTATCATGAGCTCAGAAGGAGGAATAATATATTAGCATATAGGATGTATGGAATAGGATGTTAATCATTCAAGGAATTGAAGATAGGATTTACATTTAGGATAGGCATATACATAATTCTCCCTATTTGGTTCATACACAGGAAGAAACACAAATGTGTTTAACTAAGTTTTTACATCCCCGTTTAATAATGTAGTTGTAAGGCTAAGTTAGATAGATGATTAAAGGATCAGAAGACCATAGTCATATTATCAACCTAGTGAACCAACAACCAAAATAATTATCCAAGCCAATGAGATTATATAGCTAAGCAGGATTATTTGTAGTGCTTTAACCCTAGGTCTCTCCCAATTATTGTTTAAGTATTTTATATTCCTGCATTATTTACATTTACTTTTAGTTTTTAATTCCCAAACATTATTGGTTACTTTTGAACTTGTTTAATCTTCATAGTAATACTAGAATTAGATCTTTGTTGAGCACAAGTCCCCATGGGATTGATACTTGGCTTTCATAAGGCCACTTTACTACTTGGGTGACCACGTACACTTACGTGTGGACTTGGATACAACAACCACCTTGGTTACAGGAGCAATGATGGTATAAAATCCTTCGACAAATTGCCTATAAAAACTAGCTAACCCATGGAAGCATCATACTTCACTAATGGATTTTAGATTTGTCCAATTCTTAATGGTATCTATCTTAGATTCATCCACCTAAACTCTTCCTAAGCTTACAAAAAATCCCAAAACACTACTTCATTCATACCAAAAGAGCACTTCTCAAGATTAGAATATAATTTATCTCTTCTAAGCACTTTAAACACAATTTGCAAATGTAAAATATACTTTTCAAGAGATTTTTTATAAGTTAGAACATCATCAAAATAAACCACTATGAATTTCCCAATGAACAGTTTCATAACATGGTTCATGAACTGCATAAAAGTACTAGGATCGTTGGTAAGGCCAAAAGGCATGACCATCATTCATATCAACCAAACTTGGTCTTGAATATGGTCTTCACTCATCACCTGGTTGCATTCAGATTTGGTGGTACCACTCATAAGATTTATTTTAGAAAACACAAATGGACCATTTAACTCATCTAGAATATCATCTAAATAGAGAATTGGGTGGTGATACTGTACCATTATTTTATTGATTGCTCGACAATAAACATACATATGCTATATCCCATGTTTATTTGGCACCAATAACACTGGGACTGTACATGGACTCATACTTTCCTTGATGTATCCCTTGTTGAGGAGTTTCTCAACTTGTATTTTAATTTTCTTGGTATCCACAAGGTTACTTTGATAAGTCGGTTTCTTTGGTAATTGAGAACCTGGCACAAAATCTATTTAGTGTTTAATTCCTCAAAGTGGAGGTAACCCTTTTAGAAGTTCCTTTAGGAATACATCTTCATAATCCTTCAAAATAAGAGAAATAGAATAGGGAATAGGAGAAGTACAGTGGTTATTATGAAAAGCATATGCTAAGAAGAGCATAGGTGTTTTTATACCATGATCTTTACAAAGATCTTTGTTCCTATCCAACATCGCCATTTGGTTCTTTCCCTTCAACCTTCTTTCTTTATCTCCTTTAGCATTCTCTCTTTCTTATCTTTGTCTTCTCATACCTTCTTTTCTTTCTCTTTTAACTCTCTTAATCTTTGATGAGCCTTGTTCATTTATGAAGGTGAAAGAGGGTGTAGTGTAAATTTCTAGTTATTCAATTCAAGGTAATACCAATTGGTTCTTCCATCATTCTTAGTTGAATGGTCATATTTCCATGGTATTCCAATAAAATATGATAAGTTTTCATGGGAATCACATCACAAAGTACCTCATATTGATAAGTCTCGATCATAAATCAAATTACAATTTGTTGATTTATTTTCAACTCTCTACATTCACTGAACCATTGGAGTTTGTATTGTGTAAGATGCTTGGTAGTGGGTAGCTTTAAGAACTAAACCATGGCGGCACTAGCAATATTTACACAACTGCCACTATCAATGATCAATGATCAAATATTTTCTTTGATAAAACATTAGTATGGAATAGATTTTCCCTTAACTCAGGTCATCTAAGGCATTACTAATAATCACTCATCTTACACAAAGTTAGGAACTTCAAACTCTCCATCTTGAGGCCAAGCATCTTCATCGCCTCCTTTCATTTGCTCTTCTTCCTTATTAGGCTCTCAATCTTGGGATTTCTCATCATTCTTATCCTCTTCTAGTTCCACCTCTTCTCTAAGTTAACATAATTTACCTTCTCTAAAGATCACATTTCTCTAATCAGGACACTTACTTACCTTATGTCCCAATCCTTATCATTTAAAACAATGAAAACCCTTAGAATTTGGGGGCGATTATTTATTACCTTCATTCTTTGATAGGTACTTTGGAGTGGTCTTTTCCATGGGATTTTTTTCATAGGACTTGATAACATCCCTATTATTGTCCATACCGATGAAAATTGAGCTACATCTCCGTTCTTACTCCAAGGATTAGTTGATGAGTACCCTTTGGACTTGATGAAAGTTCTTTGCTTAAGATCTTTCTTAATTTCCATGGCCACTTGGAAGATTTCTTCTATGGTTTCAAATTTGTGGATAGCCATGGAGGATGATGTCTCTTTGTTTAATCCAACTTTGAAGTATATGATGGCATATTGCATGCTCTCATATTACTCGAGCTTCAAAATTAATTGTTAAAATTCATCATAGTAGGTAATAAACTCTTGCTTCCTTGCCTCAAGTTATATAGCTTGGAAAGTAACTTATGTTATATATTTTTGGCATCTACTTTTATCTCATAAGTCCCTTCAATGCATCCCATGTAGGGGTTGTCCCTCATTCAACACATTCCCGAGTCTCTTGGAGTATTCCCACCATATATTAGCATAACCTTTAAAATTATTAATAACATAACAACTTTTTTATCATTGGTAAGATCATTAACTTAAAAGAGCCTTTCACAAGTGGATTCGCAAGATAAGTAAGACTCGGGGTCGCTTTATCCTTTGAAAGTTGAAAGACTAACCACCATTGAATTGATCTCAACATCTCGATATCTATTGCCATGTTGGTTTCCATTGAAGTTCCATTGGTCATTACCTTAGGACTATTTCTAAGTTTCCTCTTCCATAAGGTATCGAACTAAATTTTCCTCCTCAATCTCTATGACCTCCTTGACCCCTTGGTCTATTACTAATATTTTCCTCTCAAATGTAGTATTCATCAAATGCTCCAAACTCCTCTTGTGCTTCTTCTTTTCCTTATTCTTCTACTTGTATGGGTTGGTTTTGTCTAGTAGTGCTTGGAATAGTGGAATTTGGTTTGGTGGAGGTTGGGGTATTTGGTTGAATTGAGGTTAGATTAGTTGAATGGGATTTCAATTTTGTGGAGAGCTTGTGGTTTGTGTAGTGGGGTCTAGTATTTGCCTTGGTGGGTTAAGCATTTGGTGAAGGGATTTTTGAGAAACAGTAGCAACTGTGTTTTAAACATGTCCGCTAGATGAGGCATGGTAGTTTTGGGGAGTGGATATGGTGGAGTTTAGATGTATTGCTATGTTAACTATCTTTTCATCTATGCTAGACACACTTCATTTGAGGGATCCTAGCTTAGATCCAAGGATTCAAGTTTATGGTTGATAGATTCAATGGACCTAAGATAGCATTTGAGGTGTCGTTATCCATGGTTTGAGATGTTTTGATTTTCAGAGACATTGTACCTATGAGTAAACAACAAACAAGTTACCATTAAGAAAATAACCTCACAACTTTACAAACCTTTGTATGCCTCACACTTAGATATACAAATGTTGAATGGTGGTTAGTACTTTGATGAGAGTTAGGTGTTGATGTTTACTCTTGTTCAAAATGGATTCTTGTTTGAAAGACTCAAAGAAATCTCATACGAACTTGAGCCAAGAAGTTATGACTATATAGAAACTAGAAAAGCACTCAAAGATTTGGGACGAAGAAATAAATGATCTCAATAACTAATTCATAACTAAGTAGATGGATAACTAGTTGTTAAGTAGTGTTAGAGTTAAGTAAAAGATGTTTAAGAATCAAGGAAATGAAACTAGGAATCTAAAATGAGCTTACAAAAACTTTTTCAAGGTAATTGATAGGGCGACTGGCCGTCACTAAGGTGATTGACCATCCCAGGAGTCATTGTTCCTTATCCAGAAATACCTTCAGCTTGGTCTCAGTGACTGGAGGTGCGATTTCCCGTCAAGCTTGGGACTAACTGTCGCCCAAGCCGTCAGTCAGCTCCATATGTGTATTTTGGGTGTCCCTTGTCCTTCTTTGGAATATTCTTCAGAATAAACAAGTACAACTCCTTTTTCTTCAATTCCTTTAGATCAAACTCTTCTTTTGTGTTATCGTCTTCAATAAGATATGAAAAATTTAAAGAAAATTCAAATTTTAACCCTCAAGCAAACGAACTTGTAATTCGATAAAATTTGAAACCCAAGCTCCTTTCAAGCTCCCAAACAAACCCCAATAGTTTTTATACTTCAAAACTCACCTAATATTTTCAAATTTGAGAACCTATTTGAAATTTCTTCAAACTCAAGCTTCAACAATGGTGGGTTACTCAATACCTGTCGAAATAAGCTCAAGTTTTAGATAACGACTCAAATAGTACTAGATAACACTATTCTTACACTAGAAACACAAAAAGACACAAAACTCAAAAACTCAAAATTCTAAAATAACCAAAAATATGAGTAGGACTATTTTTGTGATTTTCTAGATAACAAACACAAGACTAGAACCGTTGGAAGGATCCTAAGCTCAGCTTTGATACCAAAGGATACCAATCAATCTACGATAAAGAGAATATAACTATGGAAACTAATGAGTAATAATGTAAGATAGAAGATAGATAGATTGGCACAAGAAAATAGAAGGAATTAAAAACTAATGAATGTTTTAAATTTAAAAACCCTTCATCCTATATCATCAAGCACCAAATCTTATTGTGGATCAAAGGGGTTCAATGCCCTTAAAACCCCCATTTCTAAACAAGCATTCAATACAAATTCACTAATCACACCCTCAAGTGCTAAGTTCATTTAATATTCAAGATAAGTTAATTCAAATAAACCCTAAGAGTTTATATTTATAGTTTATATAAAGTCCCAAAAAAGACCAAAACAAAGATAGAAAAAATCTATAACACCCTAAAAAATTTTGAGCATTTTATTTTTTGGCCCTTCCGTGTTTGAAACATCAATTTTTAACTTAAATTATGTTTAGGCATGTGAATGAGGTATCCCGGAGTTTCAAAATTTTTAGATGGGGTTCGGGGTGATTTTGGAACCCAAAGGTAGTGATCCTCCACGGTATGACCATGTTACAAAGGCTACACTCCACAATAGCCAGTGTGTCATAGAGGTTAGGCTTTGTGATAAGGTCTGTGATGCATCGCTATGTAAAATCCATACAATTTTTGCTTTGTTTACTTAAGATGAAGGGTATTGGGGTCTTTTCACCTATGAATGAACCTTACATATAATAGCCTATTCCTTTCAGTTTTAAGAGATTAAAAATCTCCAATTCCACTTTCAAACTCAAAATCCCTAAGAGAGCCTAAGGATTTCATCGTACGTTCATCTTTCAAGTGTTAAGCTCTGAATTACTTTCCAATTCGCGTGTGTCTAACGCATGTACCTCTTTCCCTATACTTGTATTTTTTAATGGCATGAAAATTGGTTTATTATTCATGGTTTTGAAGTTAGGTTTTGAACTATGAGTTGAGGGTTTTAGATATAAATTGTTTGAATGTTTTCTCATGATTACTATTGAACTAATATGTTTTACATTGTTGATTTATACAGTAATTTGGGTGCATAGGAATGGTAAATCGAATAGGGGTACAATGGATTCCCCAAGATTGTAAAATATGGCTATAGAGGTACAAAGGAATCCCCTAACAATTGATTTTGGTATGGAAATTGGTAATAACCTCAACCCACTTGCATAATTGGTTTTGGAATGTGAATTATCAGTTGGTTTGGTTATTATCTTTAAAACTAATGCATTACATAAATGTTAAATAGATAAAAAAGATAATGAAAACCTTGTGAGGTATGAAGAAATCCCCTAAGTGTTTGCTTAATGATATTGCTTGCAAGCTATAGTTGGTATGGCGATACCACTTAATGATGCCTTAATAATTGACTCCTAGAATCAGTGGATGGGTTGTGTTAAATATTTTAATTTGGGCTTAATGGGGGTTATTTTAGCTGGGCGTGAAGGTGTGGGTCAAAAGTACTGATATTGGAAACTCATGTTTGCCGACATGAGAGGTGGTATTGATGACTAGGTGCTTGTAGGGTACAAAAAAATCCCCTTAGTGTATATACGTAATTGTATTATGTTAGCGAAGGGTATGTCGAAAACCCCGACCTTCCATGGTACCTCTAGTTCATGCGGCTAACACGCACTAGGGCCTTTTCAGTAGGGAGAACTGAACCCATATAGCCCATGGGTACCTGTTTATGACGGTCAAGCTACATAATCCAGATTAAGATTTTAAAGTTCATGCTAAGCCCTATTCCCTTTCCTGGTATATAATATATATATGTGTGTATTGCATATGATATTTTGTACTGGTTTTAATGGTTTCTGCATTATGGATTATGGAATTATTTTATCCTTTATCCTTGAGTTACATGCTAACGCTCCAACCGCTAATCATCTTCAGACACTGTATCCCCACAAGATGTAGAAACTAGCCATACTTCTGCTCATTCTGCATAGTAACTAGGTGATCATGGGAAATTTCGTGAGTCAGACTGAAGTGCTAAGCTTCCATCCTTTGATAGACCCTATTTCATGCTTTGGGTTTCCTTATGTTTTGAATATTTCTTTTGGATTTATTTTTGGCTATGGTCGGGGTATGTCTTGACCAAACTACCTTTGGTTTTGTTAGAGGCTTTGTTGGACATTATTGTGGACTTGGGATTGGTTGTTGAATTCTTAGACTTCTTTTGAGTCATACTCATATATCTTGTTTTACATTTGGAATTTTGTTGTTATATAATATTGTATTCTGTTTGACTAGGCAAAGGGGATGGTCTCCGATCCTTGGTAGACTTGAGATAACAATCACAGACAGGCCCTCATTCGGGTCATAAAAGAAGCCCAACAAAGTGGGCTCTATTTAGTAGGGACAACTCATGCAACGACCAGTCAAGTGAGGGATTGATCGTCCCTCCATTCGTCGCCCTTGAACAGTGCACTCTTTCTCCCTGATTGTTTAAGGGATTGTTGGTCAAGGGAGGGACTGACTATCCTACTTTATGTCACCCCTTGACATTGAGGGACTCCTCATTTTTTGGATCCCAACTCAAATCTTAGCACATGGCATCCCTTGGTAGGTATCAACACAAGCTCTACCATCTCTCTCCTTGTAAACATATCTAGAAAAGTTTGTAACTCCCGCGCTTGTCTCCTTGTGAGAGGCTTTGAAAGACTAAAAAATGTACTACACCCTAAAGGAAGCATAATCTTGATTGAGGAACATCTAGGAGTGAGATTCATCCAATCCTCCTGATAATGGCAAAGACCACGTCATGGTACCCTTGAAAGAAACTAGAACCGCTAAAATAAGTGGATGCCCAAGGAAGGCCCTCCACAATAATATATCTTTATTAATATAGGGGTGATTTTCTAGCTTCTCTCACTGAAGGATAGTAAGAGCCCTTCGGAGGGTAGAGTCCCCCGTGGTGGTCATGTACCTCTGATGCAACTCATACCTCGAATAAAGGAGCTCATTGAGAAGGAATAGGGAAGCCTCTGGGGACAAAATTCTAGTATTCCAGATAATGCTAGTAGTGGAGAACTCAATATTAAAGGAAAAAACCTAGACTTCTGGAAGAATGGTTGGCTAAAGCATTGACTGCCACCTTTCTCCAAGCTTATCCTATTGTCCTTACCTCACTCTTGTCATGAATCAAATCATAGAAACTATGGATAGATCACTAGTATCAAAGACATGAATGAGGCAAGGACTATAGAAAAAGCCAAAGGCAAACACTTTGGCATTAGGATCATTGGAATCATAAATACTTTTCATACCCTTTGGTTAAAAATGTGCAAAAACAAGAATGAAAGAAGATGTTAGGAAAGCCTTGAATTTATAGTTCCAAAACCATAAGGTAAAAAAGAATTTAGGTTTCTGGATGACGATGCATGGACGGCTATCCAAGATGGATATGACAAGATGCAGTAGCCCGAATGTCAAACATTTTGTGTTAGTTTACAAAGATGACGGTTCAAATAACAAGCAATATGATTTAACAATTATCACAACCAATTAGTGAGCAAAGAAAATACGTAAATCCTTTTAAAAAAGAAGTATCTATAAGATGACCATGTCAGAAAAGAAGTCAAGATGAAGATATTGTATTAGAAGCATAACCTCATAATTTCAACCTTCATCCAAGATCAAGATCACATAAGGTGTATGATAGCGGACTTCCTCAAAGGAACACGCTACAAGATGAAAATTTTTATCAAGCTTTAAGTTAATATGCAAACAGTTGGTCGAACAAAGGTTTCTTTTATTTTGCTTTTCCATATTCCACTCCAATAATACTATGTATGAAAAATGGAGGGACTATCTGTATAGGGTAAAATAGGTTTAATAAGGATTAGGACGTTAGACATAATAAGAGCCGACCTACGATGGCTTTGTCTCAAGAATGATGTTGATATAAAATATATCCTCTCGAGAAAGAACAGAATAGCTCGAGATCATTGATGATGGTGACTTCGTACAAAGGATAGATAAAAGGATGATGTGTCAGATTATTCAAGTATGCAGGCGATCCTCATCTGAACTGCGTCAAACACATATTAAAGAGTTGGAATTCTCTAATGTCTCAAGGGCACGTAGCTATGGGGCATTGGTCGTGGTATTAAAGGTTCCAAAAATAACATTATCCCATTGATCATGGATAGTCTTTGTACTCTATAAATAGTCAACCCCTCCCCTATTGTAAGGGATAGGATTTCTTCTTCTTTCTATCCTTAAACGATAAAAATCTTTAGTTTTTTTGTTAATCCTTCTCTGTTAGTTATCTTTAATATTTTCTTGCTATTACGTTTGCTTACTTTGTATTCACAGTCATAACTTGCCAATTGCTTAAGGAACAGTGGACTATGTTGCCAATTGAATTTGTTCCTAATCGTTGTATTACATAATATCCTTTCCTTTGTTTAAATTATTCGCTCTTTTGAAAATGCTTACTACTAATTCGAAGCTAAGATCGTATCACATGCTCTTGACCCACCAACAAATATAATTTTACCAAATCGGCATATATATATGTATGTATGTATATATCTATGTATATATATGTATGTACATATGTATGTATGTACGTATGTATGTAAATGTGGCGGGGTGGGATTGAACAATGCAAGTCTTAATCCGCACAACTTTGACTTGCAGTAATCCTATTTAATTTATTTTTTTTCCAAAAATTAGTCTTGACTTGCCTCGCTCTATTAAGCTCAAGCTCTGTCATGTTTGATTTCGTTCAGATTTTTTTCATTTTCTCTCCCTACTTTCCATTTTGATATTTTAAGATATCAATTTTTTATCAGCAATTTTAATTGTCAATTACTAAATTTCTATTACAAATATTTTTTTTATTAATGAACTCAATGAATATCGAGATGAAAGCTTTTGTATTCAAGATTATTTTTTTTGAATTTCTGTATAACTGCAATGAGTTATCCTTTTTTGAAATAAATTCATACCAAGAATTGGATGATTTACATAACTGTCCAAAACGTCAAAAACTTTCAAGATAGGTTTTCAACAGGATTATGTCAAATCTTGAAAATTCATAAAATATAATGTAACTTTTACGATCGTACTAAAAGAATATAAACTATCTGATAAACCAAAAAAAAAACTTCTTATAATTAGTACTAAAAGAATACAAAGTATCTGATAAACCTTAGATATTTAAGTGTCTAAACCCCATAATAAAAGTACTCCGGTCAAATTACATTATTATTTTAGTTACAAATATAACTAACCATTAAATAAATTAGTATACTTTCCTGTGTGATGCGCACATCTTTTCAAAGAAAAAAGAGCGGAGAAAGATAATTGCAACAATCTTAGCTTTAAGTTCTGAGCGTTTTGAATAGTGTTAATAGATTAAAATATACTTACACAATATCGTAATAACATGAAAGAAATTGAGCTGCAAAAAATTTAAATTCATCTTAAAAATCTTATTGACGTCCACAATTCAATTTTCCATGTAAGCTAATACACCATCATTGTAATGTTTCAAAATCTACATATCTGAAATACATTTTATTTTTAATATTCAAGATTCAAAATACCATTTGGAGGGGGGGTGCGGATCTCTAATAGGTATAATAGATTTAGTAGGTTTCTAGTGAATCTATTTTTATTAGTGCGTGGATATTTTGTTTCAATATCTTTTAATAATTTACTTTTTTCGTAAGATATATTCATTAAATTTTTTTATCCTATAGTAATTGCAGAGTTACAAATTTTTGTATAATAATTTATCCTATCTGTGCTATAATGTATATCTAATTCTAGATTTTCAATGTTATTT